>NC_063194.1:6766576-7004076 GCF_017589495.1 Alosa alosa
TGAAAGTGTGGCTGTGTGTGTGTGTGTGATAGAGGTAAAAACTGTCTCATGAATGATTCACATGGTCGCCAACATTTCCATTTCAAATGCTACCATGCTCCACATAACCTCAGGTGTCAGCTACCACGCTCTGTATTCACCCTTCTCCGACTGAGCCCCCGCGTGACAAAGGAAGGGGAGGGCTGATGAGATTGACTGCTTCCAAGGGCCCTTTCCCGACAAAGGGACAACGAGCCAATTAGCACTGTACAAACACCGCACACAAATGAATGCGGCAATCAGGGAGACAGAGAGAGTGAGAGAGAGAGAGACCTTCGGGCATGCTATAAAACTTCTTATTGATTGTCTCTGGCCTCTTCGATACCTCGTAGAGTGTATATTCTCGTCGAGGGTGTCACACAAGCTCATACTTTGCATGCTAGTTATTCACCAGACCGATATCCCGGGGCATTAGGGGCACGTTTAGCTAATTATTTATATGGATTTACTGTGAGCAGAACATATGAGTCTAAAGCATGTCTCAAAGCCAAACACTAACACAAACCCAAGACTAACTCCAGAACAGGTCTCACCCAGGCAACTCCTGCTTCAAGCACGGTTCAAACACTGGTTATCTGGGAAGAGCACTTGGAGATCTTGGAGGTGATATCTCTAAATGCTACCATCTCTCAAAAGGGGTCATAGGTAGTAATACATTGAGGAACCTAAAGCAGAGAGTGATATACTAGGGTCCTTGTGCTCTTCACATTACAAAAAAGAGGTCTGGTGAAAATGATCATTAAACCTGTCTCGACTGTAAACATAAGAACACATTTTATTGACCTGTGCTTGCATGCCAGGCTGAACTATATTCCACCATTCAATCCTAAAATGGAAAATCTGGTGTTTGCATCAGGCATTTTTTAAATTCCATGAGCCAGACCAATTGATGCTAATCTAAAAACACACACTGCTCAGAGCTAAGGCTGCTATGAGAAAGGTAAACCAGCCAGCCAGACAGACTGATAGACAGACAGACCGAAAAAAGTGAGAGGGACTGATACAGTGAGATAGACAGCAAGTGCAACACAGAAAAAGTGAAGGATGGAGAAAGGGAGAGAAGAGAGAGAGAATGATGGAGGCCCGGGCAGGGAGGTGGAGATAGGAGAGGCAGGCATCTGGAGGTAGCCCCCAGGGACATCAGACTGGCGCTGGACCCAACACACTGGCACACACTGTCTTTAACAATGCCCATTAGCTGTGGGCCATCTTTATTAATGAGCGGGAAAAGTGACAGTTATTAGCCTGGGTCAGTCGAGATAAATAACAACTGTAATACGTTTGAGGGGTAGCAAAAGGCCTTTTAATTGGCTCACTAGGTCCATTTAAAGCACTCCAATGGCATTACTCCTTTTGTGTGAAGGGTGGGGGGCAGGTCTAAGTTATTAAAGTGTGTTGGTTGAACTTCAAAGAGCATACACACACAAACACACACACACACACACACACACACACACACACACACACACACTTAAAGCAAGCGCTATTGCATGAAGCTTTGATGTATTGTGGGCAGCAGTATTTTGACACCATGGTCCATGTCCATTAACACGTCATTGCCTTCCTGGGAAGCCCCTGGATGGACAGGTCAGTGTGGTGCACTGACCAGACAGGGAGGGCATGGGGAGACAGCGCATGTGATTTGTTGAGGGTTCTTGTCTACGTCAAATGCTCAAAGAACAAGCTTATTTGAGGCCCCTGCTCAACATATTTGCACGGGTCAGCAAAGTTTGTGGTACATACCAAACTACACAATGAAGGCAGCTGATGAACAGCTAGTGCACTGCTATGCCATATTCCTTTCACCCGCAAGAGAAACTGTTCACAACGAGCAATGTCTTTCAGAAGGACATGAAATAGCAAGATCACGCCTGAAAACAGGAATACGTAAACAAGAACACCAAGTTTACAGGCTTACAAACTGTACTTCCTATATCGCTACAGTTACATCCAATACTTCTTGATGAAGGAACTCTTTCAATGACCGAGTGAGCACAACGCTGAAGCTGGCTCCAGGAGCGGCACATAACATTCTAGATTCCACTAAACTCCTACTGGCTAACTTGCTTCTACCTCACAAGTCCTTTCAACTTTTTTTTATTGGGGTGGGGTCTCTACAAAGCCTCTTCCTTGTTTGCTCTGTCCACTACTATGCTACAGAACTCCCATGACCTCCTCCCCTTTGCCTCCTCCATTGTCCACCAGCAATCCCCATTTTAAAAACATGAATACATCTCTCCCATCAGTCAGCTTCAGCCACAGCCATCAGTCTGCGGGGCTACAGAGCCTGCGGTGGCTTCAGAGCTCGGAGGGGTTATGAGGGATATGAGTTTGTGTGTCATCTGTGATTTAGCGCCATCATAAGGAGCTGAAGCTACAGGCCCATTCTCTCTGATCTGTCTCTGATCCCAGGTGCTTTCTGCTCCTGAGCTCTTCATAGCCACTGATGAAGTGCTGGCTGTGACTTGTCTCACTGTGAACTAAATTTGTAAAAACTGTGTAAGATTTACTGAAGACAACCGGTTCTTCTCTTGCTGGAATCTCCTTTGGGTATCCTTCAATGCGACAACAATCTGCCAACAACAGGCAGCTGCTCAGGCTGATATGATAGCTGGCAGGCAGGTTAATCTGACACCAGGACATAAATGCAACGAGTGCAGATACACAAATACATTTCGTTGCCGAGTGGCACGAAACCCAGAGACACTGATCGCGAGCATTGTTCTCTTTAGCATTTCAGATGCCTTTCTCTCGACGGCAGCCAACATCTGACACCGGCGTCTTCTTCGAGGGGGAGACAAGACGAGTCCATTAAGCGCAGATGGAGAGAGAGAGAGAAAGCGAGAGATAGTCATACTGTCTGTGATCAGAGGAATCAAAAAGGGGTTCACGCACACAATCGCACAATGCCTGCTCCTCCTGGGGACACAAACATGTCAGCTTTTGAAGGTTTGGTGGAGGCTACATGCAGTCTAATTGATTTACTCCCTCTAACATGTGTCAGGCCGCTGACATAGAGACATCCATCAACATCCCCTCAGTAAGTCACCGAGCAACGGTGCATACACACACACACAGGCACACACAAACACACACACAAACACAGACACACACACACACACACACACACACACACACACACAGACACACACACAAACACACACACACACACAAACACAGACACACACACACACACAAACAAACACAGACACACACACACACACAAGCTACAGAAGAAAATGGGGGAGCAGAGAAGTGTAAGAAAAGGAGAGATAGAGAAGTGTAAGAAAAGGAGAGATAGAGAAGTGTAAGGGAGTGACAGACAGAGAGAGAAAGAGTTTAGAGAGGGACACAACTGAGAGAATGAGGAAGGGAAGTGAAACACAGAGAGAGAGAAGGAGGAAGGGAAGAAGAAGGAGAGAGAGATGTGTAACACTAGCTCTGGCAACACTGCACCCAAACAGTCAGTCATGCTAATAAAGCTCCTTTGAATTTGAGAGAGAGGGGGGGGAGAGAGAGAGAGACAAACAGGGAAAGACAGAAGGAGGGAGAGAGAGTATGTGAGAAAGAGGGAGAGAGAAGAAGAGAGGATGTAGCCATCCTTGCTGCAACATTTTTGGGACATCCAGTGAGCCCACAACCATAATGTTGTTGAATTGAATCGAATTGAAATGGAGAGAGGAAGATAGACAGAGAGAGGTAGATAGTGTATATATATGTATATATATATATATATATATATATATATATATATATATATATATATATATATATATATAAATACAGAGAGAGAGAGAGGAGAGAAAGAGAGTGAGAGAGGGAGAGTGGGAATAAAGGGGGAAGGGAAGGGCAGCAGCCGTGAGTCGTGAGGAGTCTGCTGAGCCATCCAGCATCCAGAGGGGGTCTTATCTGGTCACCACCTGCAGGAGGCTGGCATGTGGGCACGGAGAGGGCCAAGCCCGGGGCAGCCCACACCATCTGTAGCCCTCCTGCCCCACCACCACCTCAGCCAGCAGCCTGGAGCCCCAGCAGGTGGAGGAGAGCTGCAATATTCATGGGGTCTCCCCCATCAGCGTCACATGCCCTTCCCGAGCACACACACACACACACACACACACACGCTGTGTGCACACGCCACACCACACACACACACACACGCTACATGTGCATACGCACACACGTGTTATCTCCTCTTACAAACCCCTCAGGTTGAGATAACAACAGGGGAGGTAATACAGGGGACCCCCCCCCCCAACACACACACACACACACACACACACACACACACCTACACCTGCACACACACATATCTGTGCACATGACCACAGACATACATGTATTGTGCACACAAATTTGCCGTACTGATGATTTGCATATTACACACACACCCAGTACAGATCTACAAATACACAAACATCTGCAATACACACAAAACACACAAGCTCATGAACACACACCTGCACAACAATTGCACTCAGTTACATCCTCACCTGTAATCACTCATGCAAGCAACACTCACACACACAGAGAAAGAGAGAGAGAGAGAGAAAGAGAGAGAGAGAGACACACACACACACACAGATAGCCTACACCCTTACGCACACACACACACACACACACACACACACAAACACACACACACACGCACACACGCACACGCACACTCACACGCACACACACACATCACATATTTTATGCATCATTACTCCCGTGTTCAGTCGTTTGACACCGTTTGTAGTCAGCATCAAAGTGAGCTTGAAAAACTCGTCGGCAGAGCCTGCAGCGGCAGAGACGAGTGCCAGGGAGTGGTGAGGAGCGGTCAGGAGTGGTCAGAAGCGAGCCAAGCTACGCCAAGCTCACTCAGCAACACCCTCCGCTCAGCACCAGGCAACAGGAGCAGAGGGTCTAAAACGCCAGCCAAAGCAGACCTGAGCAAAGCCCTGATTCAACAGGATCGCTGATATGTAATTACAAGGCACAACCATGACGACACGCTCCCACTCCCCGCTGCCCACAGAATAGAGGATGAGCGATCAATAGCCATCGATCACGGCACCTGGGCTTGTTTTAACTGAATATCTTGTCAGGTGTAAAGACAAACAAATAAAAAAAATGTCTGTATCTGGGAGAAGATTGGTGTAGGGGGGGGGGATCCTGTCTTTGTAACTTCTTTCACTGATGTGGAGATAATAATAATATAAAAAGACTGTCACTGCAATACAAACCCAATTCCACGACCAAGTGATCATACTCTGAGTTGTGGTACCCAGCACATGCCGCCCTTACTTTAACAGCTTACTTTGGCGCTGTGGTAATGATACAGTGTGCCTCTGCTATGGATTCACAAGTTTGTTATGCCTTTAAGACAGAGCACATGCATTTATCATATATAATATGAGATATCTATTAAACCAGCAAAATGTGTCAAAACAACTCCAGCTATGCAAATTCAAAGTCAAAAAGAGAAGACAAAAAAAGGAACACAATAAACTTCTCACCTCTGTAGCAAACGGTCAGCCACAGCAGCTCCAGAAACTGCCCCCCAAACTCACACACATCCATGCCCAGCATTGTGCCAAGGAATTCCTCAGAGCTTTTCCCAGTTTGACAAAAAGACAATCAGGAAAGCGGAAAAAGGCACAGCCGACAGACAAAATGAAAAAAAAAAAACAATGTGCCTGCAGACAATGTAGATTTTTTTTTCTCTCTTCCAAATAACTGCGAGGATGTAGAAAATGACACAGCTTTCAGGCAGACATTCTCCTGCTCCTGCCACACAAGCAGAGACAGAGAGAGAATCCCTGGGTGGGTGTGGGTGGAGAGAGAAAGAGAGAGAGAGAGAGAGAGTGAGTGAGAAAGAGAGCAAAAGGGAGAGTAAGAGAGGTAGAGAGTAAGAGAGTGTAAATGAACAAATGATCTGCCTGCTATCTGCACCGGGCACTAGCAACAGCCGGCTGAGGCTGCAACAGCAGCAGCTACTGATGGAGAGAGTGGGAGAGACAGAGAGAGAAAGATAGTAACAGTGGGAGAGAGAGAGAGTCGCAGCAACGTGGAAATGGTATGGCTGTCTACAGACACTATCGATTCACCGGCAGAGGCAGCCAAGCCCTCCTCCTCCTCCTCCTCCTCCTCCTCCCCCGGCTCCATCAGGCACTAACCAGGCGACTGCGATGATCTCATCCTTTCTCTCCCTCTCCTCTTTCCCCCTCCTCTCCCTCGTTCTCTATCTCTCCCACCCAGCCCATGCTCTGCTCTGCTCTTCTCTACCTCACACTCTTCCCTCTGTTCTCCGTCTGTCTGTGGAATCTCCTCTCTTCTCTCTCTGTCTCTTCTCTCTCTCTATCTCTTTTGAAAATGCCCAGTCCTCGATAGTCTCCCTTTGATTTTAGTTTCTTATGCAATTTCACACTCCTAAAACACATCTGTCTGAAGCATACTACACACTGATCACACTCCTAAAACACATCTGTCTGTAGTATACACACTGATCCCACTCCTAAAACACATCTGTCTGTAGCATACTACACACTGATCACACTCCTCTTTTCTCCTTTTCATGTTGTTATGTCTACTCCCTTTATTGTGAACAGAATCAACACACAGAGAGGAGGAAAATGATAAAAGCATCCCTTCTTTCCCTATAAAAATGTTTCTCCACACACCACCCAAACTACCACCCCTCTCCCCTGCTTTATTTGTCACTCGGTGAGGTCATCCACCTGTCAAGGTGGATGAGATGTGAGGTTACCCTGGAGATGTCCCCTTGTGCAAACCCTGCCCCTCCCTCCCTTGCTGATGCACAGTCTCCTGTGAAGCTGCCGGCCACCACGAGCCGACGATCATATCAGAAAACTGCAGCTGCAGCAGCAACAGCAGTAGGAACCGCGCAAAAGAGTGTGTGTGTGTGTGTGTGTGTGTGTGTGTGTGTGTGTGTGTGTGTGTGTGTGTGTGTACACGTGTACTGACCCTGTGAGCTGAATCTGATTTTCAATGAGCTCCAATTGGCATTGGGATTTTTTTTTCTTACCCACCACACCATTCCAACCAACCAACCCCAACCCTACCCCCACCATCACCCCCAATCTCACCCCCACCACCACCAAGACCCCCACTGGGAATGCACTGCCCGTGCCTAGTTGACTCAAAGATCAAAGGTGCGGCTCCTTTTTAGGGGCAGAAAATGGTTCATCGTTGACAAAGCGAAAGACCGAGCGGATAAGGCAAAAGATATGCAGAGAAAATGTGCTGCAATCCATTTCCTGTACAGAGAGAGAGAGAGAGAGAGAGAGAGAGAGAGAGAGAGAGAGAGAGACACCCACAAGCTGCTTTTCAAGCTCTCCCATTCAAGCACTTGTGATAAATAGGCATGATGCTGCATGTTCTCTAGGGACTAAATCATCTGTGGAGGGATCAGGTTTGAAAAAAAGACACCAAAGCTTTGGTGCACGTCCGACAGTTTGGTGGAGGAGGAGTCGTGAACAGGCTTGTCTCATAATCAATAGCTGCAAGGTCCAGAAATAACGAGCGTAAGATGACTCCCCGGTGGTTAGTCCTAGTGCTCTGCTCTGGAAAACAGTCAGCTACTCACAGTGTTTGTCCCCAAGTGGCATTCAAAAAATACACAACAGCAGGCGTACAATCAGACCCTACAGGGGCATGGGGGACATAACAGGAAAACTAGTTCAACTTTTGATGCATAAGGGGCTATTTTTGGAGGATGTGTATTTTCTGGGAAAACATGAACTTTTTCACCAGCACAAAGGGTCATGTCCGAGCATCAACAAAGTCCACTAATGTCCTTCAAATTTAACAGTAGAATACCTGCATGTGCTTATCAAAATCCCCCAAAAATGTCATATCGTAACTGAGCACACAAGGAAGGCTTGGAATAGCAGGTGCAACAGTGCATTATGGGCAAAGAAATAGTCAGGAGAGAAGAAATAACTGCTTTTTACTGCTGTATTTAAAAACAGCAGGCACACAAGTGGCAAACCTACAGGAAGTGAAAGAGCATCCAGGCCTTGAGCAAACAGGAAGACAGAGATGACTGTTATTTTTCAAAGCACAACCACAGTGCTCTCAGCGCTCTCAGAGCAAGAAGCAGAAGAGAAAGATCAGCTTTGAACTTTGAACGTTGATTGTCAAAAGGGCCCTACATCTACTATGGTTTTTCACTTCCAAATTCAAGGGAAAAAATTCTGTCTTGTTACTGTAAGACACACTCATCCTTCAGCTCAGAAATAGGGTAAACATCACCTTTTTTGGTGGAAGGCAACATTTATTTGGGGTCCTCTTTAGAGGGAGTTTTCAGTGTACAAGTGAGAGGTCAGTGTCTTGTCCTCGTCCACCTCTCAAGACCTCCCAAGACCTACCATAACCCACAACCTGCATCACAGATAAAGGCCTCAGCTAGGGGTGTGTGACACCAGTCACCGCTGTCTCTGTTCCTTATGGTCACTATGGTCACCCTAAATTACCAGATATCTTAGTCACTTTTAAGTGTGATGCTAGCAGGCGAGATGCTAATGGTCTAATTTGATTCAATGATCTATGCTAGGCTGGAGCTAAAAGTGGTATCGCCAGAATCACAGAACAGCTGGATGAACTGGAGAAAGGTAAAAATCAATTGTTTAACTCGAGGGGAGGTGGAAAATGGGCGTAATTCCCCAAATGTTGGAATATCCGTTTAAAAAGAATAATATCAGAATTTACTTCTTGATAATATCAGAATTTACTACTTGATTTCAATAGATCAAGTAACAATTCACAATTACGATTTGAGGACAAAGCCAAAGTCCTTTTAGGCAAGTCCCTCCACTCTGCTGCCATATTGTAATGCTTTTTGGGCACTTATCGGACATCTATTTCGGGCAAAATTGTGTGTGCGCAAGGCTTCACGAATAACTACTGTACACACCAACCTCGCTCCAGCTGCGAGATCACAACACATGATTGGCACGATGTATTTACACATCACGTCAACTTTTGGCAGTGGAAAGGGGTGGAATATGTGTAGACGACGGCCATGTTTGCGTTATTAACTAACCCCATACATTTCTATGACAGATTCTTTGAGTGCTGTGTCTCATCATTAGAAACTCTGACAAAGCTTTACATTGTGTTTGTATGACACATACTGTATGTGTGTTGTAAAAACACCCACAATTTTGTTCATCTGTATGCATTGACAAAGGCAGAATCCCAAGGTAGAATCCTTCTAGAATCCATATCATCCACCCCCCCTTTGTTCACCTCACTTGCCCTGGGAGACACTATACAGACCCCCATCAGGCAAGGATACTGGAACTGAAACTGAACTGAAAGTCTAATACAATCAATCAATAGACAGACACCCTGTTTATCAGGCTCTGCCAGGAATGGTCGCAATTTCCTCTTTTGGGACCTGTCAGTAGCTGTCTGAAGGGCACCACTAGAGCTATGGGAAAGAAACAGTGCAAGGCTGCTAGCACACACGAACCCTTAGAGAGGTCAAAGTCATCATGTGGCAAACTGTTTGTTTGTGTGTGCCAAGGGTGTTTGTGTGTGCCGAGGGTGTTTGTTTGTCAGAGGGGGTGTTTGTTTGTTTGTGTGTTTGTTTTGTAGTGGTGGGTGCACTGATGAAACGGCTGCAGGCGAAATGGAATACGAAGACCGGCTGACTCCAGGACTATGAGAAACTGACCCCTTGTTACTGCCTTGGTGGCTGGCCCTCACTCTTTTACTGGAAAGGCGCACTGTATTTCATATACGACGTGATTTATGTGCCACCGACACAAGAACGGGCCTTTATACCACAATGTTTGTCTTCCGTCCTATTCAGACTTGTGGCCCGAAGGTGCCAATAAAATTCCAAGGTTCCACGGCTCTTTAAAGCTTGTCTGCATAAAACCAACTTCTCAGATCGCTCATCATTTTCATAGCCCCTTGAGAAATACATGGCAAAGTAGGCTCTTATACCCATGTGGCTTCTAGTCAAGGCTGATCATTTTAATAGTGCTGGTCTTTCATATACACTGGATACAAGAACCATAAAAGCACTGATGAAGATTGACAGACTGCACTGCAGCTTACACAACTGGACTAGCCTGAAGCATGTGCTGAGTATTTTTGCATATTAGACTGTACACATTTCTGGTGTATGGTTACAAAGACATACGTCTGAAAAGAATTTGGCTAGTGTCAACCAATGACTATAGCATATATATATATATATATATATATATATAGCACACCATATTCAGACTTTATAACATACGTATTGGACTGTAGCAATCCTGTCTGAATCTTTACATTCACAAATGCCATTTCAAAATGTCTCCATGAGGGTCTCAAAACATGTGCCAATACAAAGCTGATGAGCTAACTCGCATTTACACGTCTTTATAGCCTACATATGCACAATGCTTGTTAATTAATAGTCAAGCAGAACAAAAGGTCACTCAGCTCCATAGACTCCTCACAGATGAATTCTTCAAAAACTCATTTCAAAGGGACTCATGACAAAGAGAAGTGCTGTGTCTGCTTCCTGTCTTTGAGAAGAAAGACAAACCTCCGGCTGTCAAAGTGCGAGGCCTGGGCGATCGAGACCATGGGAAAAAAGTCTTTGAACACAACAGAATATTAAAATACTGTGTATGTTGCTGCTTGCTATAAGACATATGAGCATCCAACAAGCAAGAGCTGTGATAAGGAGGGGGGAGGAAGAGCAACATGAATGCATTACTGGTGACCTAAAAAGGCATGTGTGGCTGTGGATCATGATTGCACACGGCAATCAAGGAAATTATCCAAATTGATCTGTGGATACACTTTAAACCAGAATACTTAGGCAGTATTTAATGCATACCAGTCTAGAGGAATACAAGTCTGACCTATTTGTCTTGCATGCAGTCTCATTTGAAAACCGCTTGTCTTGATACAATGATTTGCCAAAGCTCTGCGTGAATGGATGGCACTGCATATTTTTGCCCATTTCTCAATGTCAAAGCGCCTGATTGAAAAAAAAGTCACTTCTTCCACAATTCTGTGGAATTATTCAGTATCATACATCATGAATACATTCAGTCACACCCACATTTGTACAATATATGCATACAGACACACATTACATTCTCTCTCTCTCTCACACACTCACACACACACACACACACACACACCTAAGCCATTTGTCATTTGCTTGCTTGCAGAGGATGTGGTTTTGGATGGCAAAGGATGTTCACACTTAACAAGCACTGATTAACATAATTGCTTTCTGTTCAATGTTATTAAATTAAGATATAAAACAGTAGGCCTACACTCTCAATTTATCAACTTCAACTATTCAAATCTTCTGGTTTACAACATCAAGCTTAGGATCCCTTTTGAAAACATAGGCTATTCCACGCTGTCAACGCAACTTAAAAATGTAACTGTTGTAGCCTACCGTATCAACTAACTACTACCGCAAATACATTTGAGCAAAATAAAAAACAATTTCTAAGAAAAATCTCGAGGGTTACCCTCCTTTACCAGGGTTTTTGTAGTTCAGTCTACACGTCATGCCCCTGCATGTAACAGGTTAGTTGTTACCTTTCCACTTCAAAATGAAAGTCAAATGCGAAGTGGAAAACTTCTAGTGAGCATGTTAACATAACCAAATCCCCAAATATGTCTAAATGTAGGCTATAATAGACTGACGCGACTTACCTTCAAGTTTATGAATGTTGTACTGCTGATGCTTGGCAGATCAACTCAACTGCGGTGTGCAAGGATGCAGGAAGTTGTAGCTTAGAGCAGTCAGTCAGGGCGTTACACGTCTTCAACTTTTCAAACTGATCTGACAGTTCCTCTTCCATCGTATCAAAAGTCGAAGCGAATCTGATCTCAGTTTATTGTAGGCTGTCTGACTCCCACCATGTCCTCATGGTCCGTCCTCCATACAAACACGAACGCCATTCATAACCTGAACCACTGGCCGCATGGCTAGTCTAGACTATTAGGCCTACTTCACATAAATATTATTTTCAAACGATACATTTATTTTTACCAACAGAGACCACCTGGTTGCTGAAGTGCTCATGCATTTTAAATGTAGTGCTGCTCTCTAGCGGAGACAGAGGGAGAAGGCAAGAGATAGGCTACCATGTTCAAGCGACAATCTAGGCCTATAGGTTTAAGTTCAACAATAACATAATTAGCCTGATTTTCACTCTCACTTTGATCCAAGTCATCTGAATGGCAACAATCAATTTAGGCTAATCCATTTCTATATTTCATTTCCATTTTTTAGCTCTTTTCATCGGCAAGAGCATGCTTCTTTTGTCAGCCAAGCGCCAAAGCCAAACACTGCCGTGTTAGGCCTACTTCTCCATATTTGATAACTTTTCTCTGCAGAACAAATATTGTAGTGTTATGAACCATGCATGATGAGTGCAGGGCCAGTAAAAGGCAAGGAGAACAGTGAAGGGCAGTAAAACGAATGGTGGTGAGTGGTGCTATATGAATTCTCCTGCATAGGCTAATGTATCACAAGCCTCAGAACATAAAATGAGGGGGGGATGGCTCGACATGAAAGGAGGAGAGGGAAGGCTGATGCTGGAAGAAGAGCTTGCCTCAGGGCACTGAGCTTTAAACCAACCCACCCTGCTCTGTCCTGATTCTCATAACTATCACCCCATCCTCTCAGCCCTAGCTCTCATCACTTCACCACCCCTCCCATCAAACACCAGCACAGCCACCGCCACATTGTTGGCCTAATGTTAAACTGTAAAAGAGAAAGGAATATGCTGCTAAATTAGAAAATGTAGGCTATGGACAGGTAGTAAGCTATTTTGAGAGAAATTGTTTAATAAATTGTATTGGTATTAATCTGTGTTGACTATGTGCAACAATGTATTATCAACATCTAATAAAGCATTAAAAAATGCTAAATAGGTAAATATGGCAAGAAGAGTTGGAAAAGCTTTGTCCTTGTTTGTAAAATAAAAAGGAGCCACAAGAATCGTGTGTACTTACCATGGAAAAAAAAAGTTGTGCATACGCAAATAGAACTGTTGTTAAAATCTTCATTTAGGTCTATATTTTATTGTTTGTAAATGATCTGATTGAATTTGATGGAGAATTACACTCTTTTTACATCATAAATATGGTGTGCAACCATACAGAAACAACATTTTTCACATGGTAATACAGTATTATACATATTTAAAAAGTGGATAAATGGACTCAAAGTTCAAACAAATTGTATCCTTTCACAAATTCAAGATTGACAAGGGAATGGTAGAGCAATGTGTATGCTCAGCTTGCCTTTAAGACCACAACTCCTTACATTTGTAAAGCTTTTGTTTTTAAGTCAGCAAGTTCCATGGCCATGTCGCATCCATAACGTTTTATAGGAAAAGTTTATGCTACACATACAGTGTTGATGCGACAATGTCCATAGTGTCTGTGCAAAGCTGATTTATATAAATGTAAAGTGTGGTGAACAAATTGTGCCCCTTTCTTACTTTTAAAACCTTTAATGGTGCGTTATGGATGTGACGTTATGGATGTGACGTTATGGATGTTACATAATGTGACTTTACAAGACTAGAGACTTTATTTTAGCTCAAAGCCGATAAACGTCTGTTCTGGTGGCATGTCAGTTTCAACGCATATCACCTTAGTGTTTACAATTGACATTTCAAAGATTACTAGAAATGCAATTCCGAGGAATTACACGAGGGGATGCAGTCTGCTGGTTAGGGTGTTGGTGGGGCTGTTGAGCTTGCTGCTAGCTGGTTGGTAGGGTAATTGTGATACCTGCAAAGGTGCTTTTGGAGTAACCAAATTTGAATCTTGTGTGACATGGCATTCTTGAGATATCATACTCAAGGTGTTTTTGACCTTGATATTTGACCTTCAACCTCCAACTTCAACTCACTTCCTCTTTGAGTCCATAAAAACACTATAGAGATATGGCTGGGACTTTTATTTTGACACAGAGGAAACACTTTAACAGGATGTGTAGTTCAGGTAGAGCTAGATTGTATGCTTAGAAGCTGAGACAGTTGAATTCCTCACAGGTGACACCTGTGCCAGTGTTCTGATTAGCCTGGGAACTGCTCTGAGAACTACTTAACGAGCGCAGCTGGCTCTATTATGACATCACAGCCCCCATTCAAGTCTATGGGGGGAAAATACACTTTTAATTACAAATATCTCAAAAAGTATAAACTTCTCAAAAATGAAAAACGGATAGGACGGTAAAGCCTTGGAAAATCTACGGAACGGTGCTTCAACCAGATTTGTACGTTAAGCGGTTTGGGCTGAATAGCGCGCACAAAAAGGTAAAAAGAAAAATAATAATAAGAAGTCTCCGGATTTCAATAGATGGGATGCATCCCCTCTAATAATAATAAGTCTCCGGATTTCAATAGAGGGGATGCAGTTGATCAAAACCACAGGGAGGCCTTGCCTAAGCATTAGCAAAACAAACATAATATTAAAATACCTCCAGTGATTAGCCTAGCCATAGCCTATTGTCAAGTGGCCTAATAATGAAAATCTGAGCGATTATCTTCCCGTAACTGTCATACTGTTGTTGTACAGGAACTGGATTAACGTGTTAGCTGGTGAAGATGGCTGACTTTGCAGCTGGAGTTGACATAGCAACCTCCATCTGTTGCAGATCTGTTCAGCCTGCCGTTCACGTCTGCTTAACACAGTTTAATTTTAAATGACGCGATATGCCAGCATTTGAAGTGTCAGGTCCTCTGTAGCTCATACCCACAGAGTAACATAAGTAACGGCAGCAATAAACTAGATGTACCGCATAGCGGTACAAAATATGACCGCCTCTCAGTCCTGCACATTCTCTTCACAAAAATAAACCACACTTGTCAATTTGTCTCCATCTCCTACTCCTGCAACTCATGTGCATGTAAATGAGTGTGTGCATATGTGAGTTTGCTTTTGTTTATAAGAGTGTGTGTGTGTGTGTGTGTGTCTGTGTGTGTGCATGTGCGTATGCGTGCCTGTGTATTGTGTGTTTGCATGCGCACATGCATGTGTGCCTGTGTGTGTTTATGTGTGTGCATTTGTGTGGGTGGGTGTTTGTGCATGTGTGTGCGTGTGTGTGCTTGCCTGTCTGTATGTGTTTATGTGTGTGTGTGTGCTTGCCTGTCTGTATGTGTGCGACCGTGTGTGTGTGTGTGCAGGCACGTGTGCGTGCATGTTCTTTATGTGTGCAAATCACAAATGAGTGGGTATGGGCTAGGTTGATGCGGGCTCTTGAGACTAACATACCATACATTTTGTAATTTTGGGTGCAACGGTTCAGGTAGGGCTAGTCATTTAACCTAGCGCGGTGGGGGAGTGGCCACCAAATTCCATGTTCCCTGGTGTTTCAGTAACCCGGGAATCACTGACCAAAATTGATGACGGTAAAAGAAAAAAATAAATTTCTTTTTTATATTTTAAATTGTTGTCCTGATTCTTCCTGTGGATCTTAGTGGGCACTGAGGAAGCAATAATTTCATCGCTAGTTTTTCATGATTACTATTTCAATTGTTTCATTTCAAAATTCACTAATGTGTTTTATGTAGTTTGTCGAGGACTGGTTCAGACACGTCACATCCATAACGTGAAACCGTCACATCCATAACGCCAGTTTTTCCTACATAATGCATTAGGAAAATGATGCATAGTTTCAAAAACACACTTTTTGTGTTCATTCAAGTCTCCTTCATGCTACATATATCATAGTTTCGGCAGTTTCCTTCAAAATTCACAGTTTGTAGAAAACCTGTAATCTCTCACAAAAGTGTGTCTATTTCATGTCACATCCATAACGCTGATAAAATGCTTTGTATTCTTAGGATGAAAATGATTATATGAAATTTGAGGATTTCTCAGTATTCAGAGGACAGAGGTTACATTACAAGTTATGCAAATTAATTCAATGATACTAATTTTGCCCCTATTCTAAGGCATTTTGTTTACCAATATGCGTCCAAATGTCACATCGATAACGCTGGAACTGCCAAATAATATATAATATTTCATGAACTGCATTAATCCCAGTTACTATGGAAGGCTTAACTGTTGGACAATATTAGTGTATGACACCATTCAGCTGTGTTATTTCTTAGATTAATGAAATACAATACATTTTAATTTGCCCTTCAATATTCAAATGTGCAGTGGGTACTGTAACTGGGCCTGATTTCTCTTTCCACGGTGAGTAGGAGCTATTTTTTTTAAAGAGCAGAAATGCAGATCCAATTCATCAGTAAACAAGTTAAGAGCCATCATGTGCACTGGCGGTAGGAGCTCATTAAACTAATATGCTTAGACGCGTGGCATATGCTTCGTCATGGCTGAGCCATGTTTAAACTTCTTTTTATGAATGGGAACAGGTCATTCATGTCCTTCATGTCATGTGTCGGATGTCGAAACCAACCCCTACTAATCACGGTTGCTCTGTATTGGACTCCTGATACTTGGCCCCCTCACACAAAGGCATCTCCTGTTGTCTGCTGGTAGTGGTAATGTGATCTGTGCTGGAGGCAAATCTTAAACACGGTCAATCACATTTTCGCTGCCGTGGGGGAATTCATCCGTAAGCATATTAGAGACGCCCCCAGTCCTAAGCAGGGACATCTGTCCTCCCATTCACATGATGTGAGATTGCACCCAAAATGTTCTACCAATCCATTTGCACACCTGAGAATAGAATTCTCAATACTGTATTGATGATAACTGAACGGATAGACTTGTCATTGTGTATATCATAACCCACATGTTTACTGGGAACTTTTTAAACAAGTTTAAACAACAACAACTAGGCCTACAACTATATTCAATGCCTGCTCATCCCAATAAAATATGTTTGAATACACAACTCATTTTACACCCAAGAGTATAATTTAAGCAGTTGCACTTATTCTGTGCTGCACAGACAGTGTAATGACAAATACACAAAGGTCACTATTTCAAAGTTGTGTAGGAATATTCTTCATTGAAGCCCTTTTAAAGTGTGATGAATATTGTTTTGGTGCATGCACAAATAATCCACAACAGGTTGTAAAGCAGGTGGCATTTCTGTTCACTGATCAGGATTACTGAATGAACCCGATGTGCTGTGTGGCTGTGTGGGGACAAAACCCTCCAGGTCAAGAATCTCCAGATTGTTTTCCGAGATAATCACAGTCTGGCGTCCCCAACTGTGGTGGGAGTGGACGCAGCGGCTGCCCCAGCAAGGAGGGTATTTAAACTCACCTGCCCGACTCCCTGATGCAGCACAGCCCACCTGAGAAGGGAAGAGAACAGGAAAGAATCTCAGGACATTCAGACGGACAAGCCTTGTCGAAGTTCTCAGCAGTGTTCTAAGGTAACGGATGAGATAAAGCCTATAGCTGATGTTTTTAAGCATGTTTACTAGTTAGTTTAGCGTGTTATTATTTTATCTACATTCTGCACATTATAAACGTGGGACATTTCAATTAGAATACAATCTTGTGAAAACAAAAAATGTCACATACCGGTAATAATTTACTTTTGTGCTGTCCTAAACTGTTTGTTAATTATTATTAGAGTACCAACAGTCAAGCCAATCAGGACAGGATGAACAGAAACCGTATCAGCAGCAATAGCAGCAGCTCCAGCAGCCTGGCTGAGCTGCCCACCACTCCCACCCGAGTGGTGGGTGGACCCCTGTCGCCCAGGAGGGGACCTCCCCAGTTCAAACAGAGGATCACCAGGCATTTCAAGAGCAAGCCTCCCACGAAGGGAGTGAAGGGGTATGTGTGTTGGATGTTATACAGTGCAAATAGAGTTTAAGGCCCCTGACAAAGATCTAATAGTGACACATCGACTGGTATTCAGGCCTCCCGTAGATTTATAAAGTTTTGTGTTATCTTTGAATAGATTTGGCGATGAAATCCCTGGCATGGAGGGTCTTGGCAGTGGTGAGTATCTTTTTCTGTTACACTGAAAATGAATGTGTGTACAACAATACATACTTTGCTTGTAAAGATAGCAAGGGCATCTTTCCATTAATGATCTGTTGTAAGTACAATGATAATTTAATGGCATAATGAAAGCAGTCTGTACAATATGTAATATGTAAAACTATGCCTCTAACACTCTCACATTCCACCGCAGACTTTACGGTGGTGTGCCCGTGGGAGGCCTTCAGCCACCTGGAGCTGCACGAGCTGGCCCAGTTTGGCATCATCTGAGATCCGGCGCCGGACCACACCGACATCACTCCCACCTCATGACATTAACACCCTGAGCAGACAGATGCAGTAGCGCGGGCTCTTTCTCCAGCCATACAGCACACATACCTGGATGTACAGGTACACTCCTGCAGGGGTGACACAAGTATGAATCAGGTGCACATGCAGACAGGTGAAGAGAGAATGTGTGAGAAAGGTGACCATGACCATGACAACACATTTAAATGCACAGTGCACACACAGTATGCCAGAAGACCATAACCGAGCAGACTGCCTCTCCACATGAGAATGAGAGTGATTGTGTTGCTCATTACACCTCTTTTATAGCCTACTGGAAGGAAGTTGGAAGATCAACATGAATAATGTAGAATTGGGATAAAGAGTTTATGATACGATTGTCCAGCCAAGACAAGAACACTAGCAGGCATATGTGTTACAGGAAGCTTTTATCTTATGTAGCATTACAGCTGAAAACCAGTCCCAGGGTATTTATTTATTCTGTGTGCACTAGAACTGGCCCGTTGTTCCTTTAAAGTACTACATGCTCCCCATGACTGAAACATTTGAACTGAAACGTTTGATTAGAAAGTGATGTGAATGCTTTGAAATACTGAGTAGGATTTAATTTGCCTTTCATTACTGCCTATCTATATATATTGATATATAGGTTTTTTAAATAACTTTTGTGCTGGGTGTTAGATAACCTAATGCTATAGTAATATATTACCTTAATTGATGAATGATTATTTCCATTCAATATATACTGATGTTTCTAACTTAATGTACTGACCGTTCTAATTCAATGCATACTGGTATCGTTTTGTAAATCGCTTTTGTGTAATAAAAGATATTAAAAAGGAACACATGCCTCTCTTTCCATTCCAAACAACTGTACCTTGATAGAAACAGAGCACCTGAAGCTCCACTAGGTGTTCTTACCCCGTTTCCTAGGAGACTCAGATCCACAATAGTGTTCATCATCCTCACATCTTCACACTCACAGAGTGAAGTTACCTGTGGACACGCTGACAGCACATACAGTAGGGTAGAGCAGACTGGACTGTGCCAGATAGGCTTTATAGCCGTAAGAAGATTAGCCAGCCAGTCGACGGTTTAAATGAACACTGACTGGATTAGTGGTGCAGATTACGCTCATGCTCACCAGCCTAGACACCTGCAGTGCATATGGCGGTGACAGCCCTGATGCATGCGGACATGCACAGGCTACAAACTTTTAGCAATTTTATGATCATAACATTTCTTTAATTCTATTCAATCATGCAGTTAGTGGTTGATGAAGTGTAAGCATTACTTGAATAAAAGGAGCTTTCCAAACCGATCAACAATATCCATAGTTTTATTAGTTCACAAATGTCCAAATGGTTATAAAATACAGCATATTTTCACTTTTCATTCAACATCTACAACTGTACAAAAAGATCCACAAAGACACAAAGAGAGAATTCAGTGACTGTTGTAAAAATAATGTTCAATGATCAAGAAGGCAAACTGCAACCAATGTCAAGGAAACCTAAATAATTCTTAAATATTAATATTTCTTCAAAATAGAATAATTTATAGGGTAGTTTATGTCTGTCTTATCCAGTTTCTAACATGATTTCACTGCACATTTCTTTCCTTCAAATGATAGATCAACATCTGAATGCTCATTTACATTAATTTAAAATTCTCATGAAAAATCTTTTTTAACACATTGTTCAATTTCACATTCCATGTATTTAAAGTACCTTGTTATTTCAGTTCAGAAAATGTGAATGTGTTCAGTGCATACATATTTAAGTTAACAAACCTTATGACAAAAATCTTACATTCACGTCAAATTTAACATTGTCTTACCAGATTGTTAGCTCGGAGATATAGATACAATATCTACAGTCTGCAAGTGTAGACAAAAGTTGTTTAGTGTAGGCCTCACCCAAAATAATACAGTACCACTTGGAATCCTTCAATGCATAGCGACATCCACAAACACACCCACAAGCCATAGGTACACACTTACTGGTGCTCTGTGTTAAGGCTTCCATCCCCAGTGTTTCATAACTCCCCATATCCCCCTATTGAACCAACAGCCATGAATTCCACATTAAGGGCATCCTCAAGTAAAAAGCACTAAATGTGCTGAGGCTTGCAAGTGTGTTTTTGTCGGGTTGCCATGTATTGCTTTAGGTGAAAATGTGGTTCCACTGTGTTGTTTGGTCATTGCAAATAATGTAAATCATGTAAAATGGTATATTTTAAAAAAAACATAACAAGATCCTTTAAGTGGCTAAAGACAAATGCAATGGTAAGCATCACAGTAGTTTAAGGGCAATAAGAGTGATTCCATGGTGCATCGATACATTGAGATCAAATCAAGATCAGGATCTTAACCACCCTGGTCACCTGGATAATCTCCTAACTCAAGGGTACAAATAATAAAGTGACACAAACCAACTAAAGACCCTTGCTTACAACACTTACGGAGTCTGACTGCAGTGACTGCTCCTCCATATGTGGCAATCAATATTTCTGTGAAGTAAGGGAGGGCTCGTTCGCCCCCCGACTGTCAGGCTACAGTACTGCACAATAAATAAATGAAATGAAATGATCACATAGTGCAAAATGTCAAAACATGTGTGAGTTTCTATGATATGAAAGATGAGGAAACTTAAACATGTGTACCTATTTACGTACAATGCGTGTTTGTTCCAACTTCGCTCATAAATAAAAAAACAAGCCCTTGCTAATATTGGAAAAAAAAAAGTGCACGTTTGTCCACCAATTTTGGCTTGTGTGACACTATGACACTACCGAGATCCTGGGTGCACCCTCAGGAGTGCGCTGGCGGTGCATAGCTGGTGGGTAGGTACTGTAGGTACGGTAGGCATCGGGGTGAAGGGTGGGGAGACTTCATGGAGGCCACAGGGTTATCATGTCTGTGCCAACTGCAACTCTTCCAGCCCGTGTTTGCCTAAGTGGTACCGTGCCAGGTCCTTACGAGTCACCAGGCCCACCACCTAGCCACACAGTGAACAGGGAGTGAGAGAGCAAGGGATAGAGAGAGGGGGAGAGAGAGGGACAGCAGTGATGTGTTATTTGAAGAAGATGAGCTGGGTCTCAGACAGCAGGTCACCTAATTATGCTGGCAATTCTCTCCAGTTCATTATCCTGATAGTATCATAACCCAGTTCTCATGACCTCAATTCTGCTATTGGCAACATGCACATGTTGTGCTTTAGAAGCAACAAATACTTCATAACTGCAAATACCCCAAAGATATCAGCTGTGTTTTGAACAAAAGTGTTTTGGCAATAGTGGGACACTGTACATACCCTGTTCTCACTGTCCACCACCAGCAGATGCCTTAGGCCCAGAGCTCTGAACAGCTTAAACACTCGAGGGAGAGAGGTCTCCTGCAGTACACACACACACACACACACACACACAGACAGACAGACAGACAGACAGACAGGAAGAAGAGTTGATTCACAATAGAGATAGTGCACAGACCTGGGGTGCGTTTCCCAAAACCATATTTGCTAACCTGTTAGCAACTTAGTTGGTTGGCAATGGGAAATTGCATTGCAACCAACAAAGTTGCTAACTTGTTTTGGGAAATGCACCCCTGATCAGTTTTCCAATGCAAAACAACACCAGAAGGTTGCACTGTGTTTCTTTCCAGGGGCGCTGAGGTCTAGCATGCCTATTTAACTCAAACTGGTGAACATGTGGAACTAGTAGAGACATGACAAGATGTGCGCATGCTCTATTGGAGAGTATTCACATGTTGTGTGGTGATGGGACTGATCAGCTGAGAGACTGACCACACATGGACTGGTGTGGGGGTTGGAGGGCCTGGTCACCTGTGGCACGGTGTAAGGCGTGGCATTCATGAACTCGCTGAGGTCCATCATGCACTCGCGCTCGTCCTGCGACACGTGGATGGACTGGATGGGGGGGAAGCGTGGGTAGGCGTCACGGAAGTCCTTCAGCTGAAGCTTCCTCTGGCTGAGGCGCGAATGGGCTCGTTCCACAAACACCTGACAAACACACACACAGGAGTACAGATTGATTACTTCAACAATGAAAACACACACACAGACACACACACACCTGAAAAAAAGGTGTGTATGTAACTTCTATAAGAATTTATAATAATAATTTGTAGTTGTGAAAAAATTAGAGATGCACCGATAGATCGGCTGGTGACCGGAATCGGCCGATTTTCACGTGATCGGCCATGACCGGCGACCGGCCGGTCAGTCTGAGACATGCCGATTTTATGCGGGTCAAATACACTTTCGTCGCGCCCCGCAATTGTAACAACACCCAGCTGAGTTTGCAAAGTTTGAAGAAGCTAGCAACCAGGCCAACACTCAGGGCTGGATAAGCGCTAATAGGCTACTGAGTTTTTCTATGCAGCAAACGCTGTGCTTTACCATTGGCCTACTGCGTGTAATTGACTAAGCTGTCACTTCATTAGGCTACGTAAACATCGCTCATCACCGCCCGTCACTGCCGCTAATTGCGTGCCCACAGCTGAACCACAAGCCTGCTGAACGGAGATAAACGACTGCGACATTAAAAATAATCAAAGATGTCAACAAGCAGCGACATACAGTAGCCCTAGTAGTTCTACTCCACTGAAAAAAAAAAAATACTCTAACTATTTACTGCACGTAGACTAGGGCTATGTCTTAAAATACCCTAGTCTAGCAGATTGAGAAGTGGATGTCGTGAAAGTGAACAAAGATAGCCTATTAGAAAGGCAAACAAATGTTAAAGTTGCTTTTGACATAGTAGCCTACAATGAAGAAAACCGATGCTCTGAATACTGAATCAGTAGTCTCTGAAAGTTTCTATAGCCTAATTGATGCATTTAACCGGAATTTGGATTTAATTTTTTCACCGCAAAACAGACGTGCACTGTTTTCATATGGTGGAGCACCTAATCGCTATTAGCACTTCTCCCCTGCGTGATAGCCTAGGCTGCTACCACTTTTCCCTCGCCCTCCCATAAATTCATCAAAGCATACAGTATGAAAATATGTTACATGGTAGTATGTTCAAATGCATCATGAAAATTGTTCTTAAATCTTTAGTTGGATATTGGATGTGAGAAGCATAAAATGGGTGTTCCATAACTTAACTTAATCCATAATTTGATACTGCATCTGAAGTTAGACTTCAATCTGATTGAAGCAGTCTGCTCACCGGTTCCATTTTTTTTTTAACAGCCATTTCATCATTGATAAGTTGATTACACGTCTATATTAACATGTTCTATCAAAGAAAAGATAGAAAATAACTATTTGTGTGTGTGCTGTAAAATGGTTAGAAGAAATGAAATCGGAATCGGCTAAAATCGGTATCGGCAGGTCAAACTCTATGAAAAATCGGAAATCGGTATCGGCCCAGAAAATTGCAATCGGTGCATCTCTAGAAAAAATATTAGCATTGATATAAACCAAACATGCATTATTGTATTTACTACCCATTGAGCCTGACACTAAAAGCTTTATACACAATACTCTTTTGTAGGAAAAACGCAGGCTGACAAACATCAAAAAAGCTCACAGCACTATTGGTAGAGCCCACCTTACCTTGTGTTTCAGCAGAACAATGAGCTGGGAGCGCAGAATCAAGCCACAGATTTTCCCAGGCTGAATGGAAACAGGGAGGAAGGGGAGGGGAGAGAGAGCACAGAGATTCTATGAGGCCGCACCTATACAGCAAAGTGACCATGACCAACCCCTGATGAATTAGACAGCCACTCCACATCTGACATTTAGGTGGATATCTGATCCTTTTGACCACCCATCAGTTGAGCTCAACATGATCTCACAAAGGCTAAACAAAAGGTGCTGATCCTCTCCCCATTTTGCAATTTCAGGGCATTTAACCCTGAAAGTCTGTTATAAAAACAGGTGGGTACAACTAGCAGCACAACAATTGCTAAAGAACAGTCTTCCAACATCCAATTCTAATGTAACAGGTACCTCATCACTGGCTGTGATCTCAACGACTACAGGGAAGCCGTTGTGATTTGTGGAGGTGTTGCTCAGGACGTCCACGATGGTGCCGACCTTCTCCACCCTGTTGAAGCAGGTCACTGGCGAGCTCATCACCTCCCTAAGGCGGAGAGAGAGAGGGAGAGAACCATCCATCATCAGAGCATGTCTCTCTCTCTCTTTCTTACGCACACATACACACACACAGACACACACACACACAGACACACATACACACACATACACACATACACACATACACACACACACACACACACACACACACACACACACGTGAGTGCTGTGCCCCACAAACCATCAGGCCATTGAATGGCTGAAAGGATGTGAGTGACAGTTCTCTACACCAATGGCACTGTACCTGGCAGTCAGCCAGTGAGAGGTCGCCGGGGCATCCCAATGAAGGAAGGGGACGCTCTGCAGCTTGATGTGGATATCATATAAACCCTGTGGAACAATGGCAGAAAGAAGACACACAGACAGTCAGAACACCATATTCTTCACAGATAAGGGAGTAAAGTCAGTCTCATACTGGTAAAACAGCCATGTAGCTAAGCTGATGTGGAGTCATATGTGGCGTGTCCTGTGGTAAGGCCATGTTTCACATAGAGGAAGTTATGCAGTGTTGCTTCCGCAAATGTATGGTCATAACCCAATTAAGGATCAGTGGTAGGTCACTGAAAAAGAAATGGAAGCATTTCTCATCTCAAATGAAAGATGGACTCACCTCTGCGAAGTAGTCTCCTACAATCTTGGCCGTCATCAGCACGAGCATGATGGGAAGGCCGAAGGTGACGTTACCCGTGGCCTCCATCAGGATGACCGTGAGACTCAGGGTCATTCGGACGATGCCGCCTGTGTATGGAAGCAAACACAAGATTCACACAAAGAACAACCATCGACAGCAAAATAACTATGACAACAACAGCACCTGAACAAACAAACAAACAAAGCTTCAAATGCCTAGAGCTCCTAGAGCTATTCAAACAAACTTACACAAACAAAGGAAAACCACAGTAATCCTGAATCAACATTTGCCAATATCTTTCCAATGCCATGAACATTCTCAGCCTGTGGAGCTAGTCTGAAAATGCTGCACGGTCACATGACTATAGCTGGCACTTTCTTTCTCAAAGGAGACAGGGTGGGAGTGGAGGAGTGTCACACAACAAGCACGTAGTACATCACCACCTCCAGTAGATCTAGGCTGGTGGTTTATTAGGCTTTTCTACAAGAGACTCTTCTTAAAAGAAACATCTAAACATTGCGCAAACAAAAAGAACATCAAAAAATATAAAACATAAAAAACATCACCACACACTCACCCAGCTGTGCAGCCGCACCTATCAAAGCATACTTGCCAGGATCTGCCCATATCTGTTAGAGAGACGAGAATCACAGGAAAAGCCTTCAACCATGAGGTCTCTGCATTTAACTTAGAGTGGAGATACTTATGCAGACTCGAACTGAGCCCTCAGATTATAATGCATCTGAAATGTACCAGTTACCTAAATGGAGCTTTGTTAGTGGGAGTCTGGGATTTGATGTTGAGGTGTTCCTTCTGATCACCCTAGCAATAAGCGTATGTGTGTGTGTGTGTGTGTGTGTGTGTGTGTGTGTGTTTTTTTCTTGTTTTATTCAGGTTAAGCTGTTGGATTAATTAACTTCACAGAGATTTCACTGTTCATTAACAATGAGGCCTTTTTAGGAACCCTGGTACCACTATTGAGAACTGCACACTGACTGTGCGATGGGACTCTGAGCACGGAAGAAATATTTAGTCATATGCCAGAGTGTGGACAGGGCACATTATGTGCAAAAAAGCATCAAGTACATCAAAGTGCATCGTTGTGCGGTATGTGCAGCTGTGTGAAGCATGCAACCCGTCAGCCCCAGAAAAGGAACCACACTTGGTTGGCTTCACAGGAAACCAACATGCAAAGCAAGACTTCTGACGGGTTGTGTTCTCCTTAGAATGCAAATGTGAGCACACTGAAGGCTATGAGAAGGTAACATGCACATGTCTGTGCATGAGGAAGAAGATGAGGAGGAGACCAACGTACAGAGCTGCCGGAGGTGAAGTAGGCCAGCAGGATGCCAAAGAGGCGTCCCCAGGCGGCACCGATGAGCAGCGAGGGGATGAAGACCCCGGCCGACACGGCCAGCCCATACGTCCAGCACGCCAGGAAGAAATAGGTCAGGGTGAACAACCCCAGCGTCAGCGGGTTGTAGGAGCCTGAGAGGAGAACAGAGAGAGTGCAGTCCATTGCTGTGCTGTATGTGCTTTGGAAACACGGTTTCATTTAGAATGGTCATGCCAATAAAGCTAACTGAATTGAAATGAGTTGAATTGAATTGAATGAGGAAATAACAAGAACTGGAGAGGCAGAAAGAGAGTAGGAGAATGAGTGAGAGAGAGAGAGAGAGAGAAGGAGAGAGAGAATGAAAGAAAGACATAATAATATACAACAACATGTGCTAAGTACCACACTTTGTGGGTGTCACAGGAAAAAGCAGAAGCTGAAAAGATAACAGAGAAGTGAGCACATGGTCTGCCACAGGGGAAAGCGTGCTAATCAAGCCTCGTTCTGAGGGCAGGCATTTCTCATCCAGACACGCACACATAACTCAATAGACTAGTCTAGTCCTTTTCCTCTGTCAGACAGACAGAGCCACTTACTAAAAGAAAACTAGGCTTACATGCAACAGACCAGGCCTTTAGACTAAGGCAGGACACACTTCAATCCGCAGTAAACAGTAAAAAAAACACAGGGCTTAATTTGTGTTCAATGTGAAGTATTTATCCTGTGGATATGTTGTGTTTTAATGAACTCTGTTAATTGAATTGAGCCTATACTGTGTATATTGAAAGTTCGGTCTGATTTGGTTAGACCAAAGACAATTTTTCATGCTTGACATGACAATTGTCTTACATATTACATTATATACAAATTCATAAAACTGCAGGGAGCTATGGACACGTCTTGAAGTCATCCCAACCTCTGCACTCTGAAGTATCCCCTTTGAGAACAAAAAAAATCAATGAAGATGTCATGTGATTATTCAGGTGTAAGCCATCTACTCCATCCATCGTCCACTAGGTGGCAGAGTAACTGACCCATGGCTCAGCCTTCAGCCATCATACAGGGCAGGCCAACATGAAACACATTCAGAGCACAAACTCTAAATATAACGTCAAACTTAACGATAACGGTGAAAAACATTTGTGCAGGCTGACATGTTATTATTTCATCCATTCCCACGGCCTTTACACGGCCATTTATTTATCTACCGGTTTACAGGCCACTGCAGCAGAGAGCTACTGGGCCTGAGCACGGAGCTCCACCGTGGGGCTCCCTCTCTCTGGCAAAGTCATCAGTCTCTCTCCTGCTCCCTGGCGTGGGAGACCCTGAGCTCTCTGCCAGCTGCCCAGTTTCCTGCAGCTCTTAATCAGCTGGCCTGCCCTGGCCGCATGGAGTGGACTGGGACTAGACAGACACATCTTACTCCTACAGTTTTAGACTTTCCCCACCCCCCTTTTGCTCCTTATTTACAATGACAGTACAGACTCCCTAAGCTTGGAAAAAATATAAAGTCACAATATAAGCACTAATGCAGATTTAGATGTGCCCACAAACACAATCTTGTAGTAGTAGTGGTAGTAATAGTAGTAGGAGGGAACTGATATTTTCATTCAGGGATTTCTTCATTCACTCTCCTAGCAACACTGTCTGTTGGCTCGTCAGGAAGACCCAGACCCAGGAATGCTAAACATGCATCCTGACAGGTAACCAAACCAACAGACTCATATGCACGACGCTTTACAACTCAACCACCAAACACACCCACACCGCCCATGTCATGAGAACACTGCAGAAACAGAGAGCATGGGCGTCTAATGACTTCACAATACCACAGACTGGCGTGACAGGGAAAGTCAGACACACACACACACACACACACACACACACACACACACACACACACACCTGGTGGGTTGTGGAACAGGCTGCGGACGCTCCTCTCCGGTGTGTTGAAGAATGCGGTAGCCATGGAATTGTACTCGCCATCTGCACAGAACAGCTGCAGAAGGGAGACACAAAGGGAGTCAGCCAGGTCTGCAGTTTAACCTCTCTGCCTCGCCTTCCTACTCCCACACTGATCTCAGAACAGATTCTCCTTGACCTCCCTTACTGTGATCCCAGCTGAGAAGGTGGACACGACTGAACATACAGTCCAATATAACACTTAGGTCAAATTACACTTTAAAAGGTTTCATGTTAAGACAAATCGAAATGTTCTGTATCAACAACCGTGCAGAGAAACTGAATCCTTGATGTGTCACACTTGTATCATCATTTAAGCATGGATGTGTTACATGTTTTACGCTTCTGTTTAGACAAACCACACAGACTTGTGCTTTCCATGCAGGTTAATTATGTTACTCGTATTAAGTAAAAGAGCGGACCTTATTAACTCAGACTACAGTTCTAGTAATGGACTAAATGTAATTACCTCTTTACCTCCTAAAATGAAAAAAATAAAATCACTTCATTTGTGGTGCAGTCTGCCATTCAATGTTCCATTGTTCATTAAATGTTTTTTTGTGGTTAGAAAAATAAAACAAACAGACAAATAAAAACTTTGGCGTGTTCATATTCAGCCTCTGCTATGTAAATGAGAAACAAAACATATTGGATCGGTCTGAGCCCTAATCATCTCGGGCAATTAACAAAGTGCTTCAGGGTGACGAAAGGAAAGAAGAAAACCGTAACCAAATCTTGGACTGCATCTTTAAATTGAGCCAGCGGGACTCTAACAGAGCAGAAGGACAAACTCACTGCCCACTCATCATGAACTCACTGGCCCCCTTATGACGAACTCACTGACCTGGAGCGGGTAGTCCTCAGTGGTCTGGTCCTGACCCAGGGGCTGGCAGTCGTTGGAGAAGTAGATCATGGTGAAGGAGACGGTGGCGGTCACCGCAGCAACCAGCATGGCCTCCAACACCTGCAGACATGGCCGATGCACGTATCTGAAAGAGAGCGCGGCGGAGCTTCAGACCAGACACCTCGAGGACAGCCGGCCGGGGGACAGGTGAGAGAAACAAGCCTGAGGTGCGTTCAAACTCACAAATCATTTGCAAACAGTTTTCTGTTCGCCTTGAGTTTTTCCGCGAACATTTGCAAACACTACATTTGCAAACAGTTTAAGGTAGTTCTCAGCGAACATGTTAGAAGTTGGACAGAGAGTTAGCATTGAGATGAAATGTTTACACATAATCGTTCAAATTTATCTGTTCAGACAAACATGTTCGTCTCTGTACAAGGAATTTGAACGCACCTCTTGTCTCTGAAATTGCGCAAAAATTGGGCAATGTGAGACCTGTCCTTAATTGGGTGACACCTGTACTGTACTTAAGAGGCCCCATCCTTACCGGATTCTGAAGATTGTTAGCCAGTAGTTCAGGAAGTTGAACAGTGCCCCCAGCAACCCTCCTGTGTCACAAGTTGAAAAGTCACTGAACCGTTGCGGGAAATTGTGAGTCATTATACTTGTTCAAATGCTTCAAAGGATTTAGGTTTGTGTGAATGTAACAGACACAGATCTTGTGAATGCATTCTTAACCCTTAGAACCCTAAGCTGTTTTTAGGGCATTTTCACTCCCTTTATTCATAAGGATTTATTCTGGTCATTGTAAGTGCCACACACACATATTATATATTGTTTTTTTCAGCAGAGACTAGGCTATCCAGATCAGAACCATCGTTTCATGTATTAGTACTAGCATTGATTTTATTTTGATTTTTAAATAATTAAAATATAAAAAGCATATTATAAAAATTCTTATATTTCGACATGTATCTCACCACAGCAAGCTCATAGCTCTACATGCATTTCATGTGTGTGTAGGGCAGACTGTCCTGAATCGGGCAATATAATTGCCATGTTGGAGGGATACTCTGGGGCTGAGCAATTTACAGAAATATGTGGTGTGTGATTTACGGAAATAAATGCCATTTTTTATTTAGTGATTAAAAATGACCTTTCTGTGCTCCATATCTGTGACACGAACTGATCTGACCTGACTTGACCCGAGGTTGCGTGTTAGCCTGCGTGTATGCACTCATAATGATTCTCAACTTTTTACTGCATTGCCATGAACAAAGTAAAGGCAAAAAGGTGTTTCTTGTTGAACAAATTGGGATGCAATGTGAGCCTTGAATTGGATGCCATGCAGGAATTTGCTAGGATCTCAAAACCGGATTATGAACATGCTTTGACATAGAGAAACACACGATAGCGTTGTATTATAAACATGCTTTGCCACAAAAACAGACAAAAACGTGGGGTAAGTCCAGCAATATGAAGATATTATTTTGCTGTCACTTCGTTCGGGTCCGCGAGTAATTCAAACGAGTGTAATGGGCGTGCAGCATTGGTTTGTGTACATGAGGTTATTATTTTGCAGTCACTTCGTCTGTTTTTATAAGCCAGAAGGATGGTACCAAACATGGTACCAATGGATAAGCCCTGTGTCTCCTCTTTCATCTGATATGCTTGCCATATCTATGCGATCACGGGTTCGCGAGTAATTCAAACGAGAGTAATGGGTGCGCAGGTGAAAGCAGAGAAGTATAGACTGTAAATATGATGCAATTTGATTTAATTTCATGGTTATTTTTTTTATATATACTTGATCGTACAGACAAGTGTGTAGTCTCTTTGGAAAGCCCCACTTCTGCTCTGTCATGCAATAAAGGTTTCATCTCGCTGCGATGAACAGATCCGGAGCAATTTAACAGAGAAGAAAGGGTGTGTTTTTTGACGCACTTTGCGTCGATCGGGTTCTAAGGGTTAACATTTGCAATAAACACATGCAATGGAAAAGGGTTCTCACCTATTGCTCCAATTATAATGAACAGAGGAATCTCATACAGGTTATAGGTCACACTCTGAAAGGAGAACACAGAGGTGAGATGAGACACACATACCCTTCACACTGTATGTCTAAAATGTTTGTTTTTTCACAACAATAACAATCTGCCTTGCTTCAAATAAAGAGAGAAAACAGGACATGAGTTTCAGATGAGAGATATCAAGGAAGTAGGAAAGAAAAAAAGAATTAAAGAAAGAAGGAAAGAAAATAAAGAAAGAACTGAAATAGTGAGTAACATGGAGAGAGTGAAATACAGAAACGTAGCAAGGGGAGAGCCCGTGTGTGTGTGTGTGTGTGTGTGTGTGTGTGTGTGTGTGTGTGTGTGTGTGTGTGGTGTGTGGTGTGTGTTGCTGGAGAAAAAGGGACCACTTACATCAGTCTCAAAGCCCCCAAAGTTAATGAGTCCGGGGTAGGAGAGGTCTCCAGGCTTGTTATTGTAGATGCTCAGGAAGAAGTTCAAAGTGAAGGTGGAGATCATTGAGGCGAAGAACTGAGACACAAGAAAGAGAGACAGACAGACAGACAACGTCATCATCAACATCAACAACAACAACAACAACAAAAACCTGACTTCATTTCTGAAGAAAAGACCAAAAGGGACTCCAACCCCTTGAGACTCACTATTCTCCACGTCAACATCTGGTTCCAGAAGGAAGCCCCCTCTTCTAAACTGAAAAGTACTCCACCTTTAATAAAGCACAGAGCACACAAACAGAGAATTAGACCCTATCTGTGTGCTACACATCCATACTCATAGCACTCATACTCATAGCACTCATACCCATAGCACTCATACCCATAGCACTCATACCACTCATACTCATACCCATACCACTCATACCCATAGCACTCATACCCATAGCACTCATACCCATAGCACTCATACCCATAGCACTCATAGCACTCATACCCATAGCACTCATACCACTCATACTCATACCACTCATACTCATACCACTCATACTCATACCACTCATACTCATAGCACTCATGCCCATAGCACTCATGCCCATAGCACTCATGCTCATACCACTCATACTCATACCACTCATACTCATACCACTCATACCCATAGCACTCATACTCATACCACTCATACCCATAGCACTCATACCCATAGCACTCATACCACTCATACCACTCATACTCATAGCACTCATACCACTCATACTCATACCACTCATACTCATACCACTCATACTCATAGCACTCATACTCATAGCACTCATACCCATAGCACTCATAGCACTCATACTCATAGCACTCATACTCATAGCACTCATACCCATACTCATACCCATAGCACTCATACTCATACCCATACCACTCACTCATAGCACTCATACTCATAGCACTCATACTCATAGCACTCATTCCCATAGCACTCATACCCATAGCACTCATACCCATAGCACTCATACCCATAGCACTCATACCCATAGCCTCAGCTTTACGTTCCAACGGATTTAAACCTGCTGACAGGTCTACGGATTGGTCTGAGCCAACTCTGCATATCCATCAATTACATATAAGCCGGCACTTTAATGTCCAGACAACCATGCCGTGGTGCAAGCTTGCTTCCTGAGGTCATTTCTGCTCGGATCCCCAAGGGGAACATATCTTTTTTTTTTTTTTTTTTTTACAATTTCCCCATACAGAGATTAGCTACAAACCAAATGGCTCACAGTGAAACTATTGAGACATCACTGTCTTAATGCTCCGCTTGAATCCACAAATGGATGCGGTAGAGTTTGGTGGCTGTGCTATCGGCATTTTCACTTCTTCGCTGGTGAGATTGCAAAACCCCAAAATAAACGCTGTGGAGTAAGAGGGGAACATACCGACGGGAGCACCAAAAGCAGCGGAGACGCCGGCGGCAGCACCTGCCGAGACAAAGTCCCTCTTCTCCGTGTCTCGGCGGAAGTACTCAAAGATCTGCAGGCAGAGACAAAAAATAAACCACATGGTCATTCCTCTGATCCTCACTTTCCTCATCTCGAAATTTCCACAACGACCTCTCACGTGGGCCGCAGTATGCATGAGGCTTTAGTGAAGTTGCACTACTGGAGGCAGTGGCGCTGACCTTGAAGTCTTTCTTGAGGGAAGTGCTCCTGCCCTGCGACACACCAGCTGCCACTACTGCCCCAGAGTGAATCATGGGTCCTTCCTGTGAGGAGAGGACAAGAGGACAAATCACATCATTTGCTTCATCTTGCAGCCCAAGACCAATTTAGATATCGAGACATTTTTAAATAGTGAGCAGCAATGACATCCCAATTACAACAATCTTCAAAAAGGCACTGCTGCGCTGCAAGTTTAAATTACCCTCCTTAGTCTGTGTTAAACCGCCACAAGAACCCATGTCAAGAGCCCATAACCTCACTAAACAATTTAAAATCAGTCACTAAACGAGGAAATAAGCATTTGTACACAGAACAGTGTCAGCATTGTAAGCATTGTAACAGAAACGTGTCGTTTCCCCTTTGCATTTTTCTACCTTTCCAACTGCCAGTCCTCCAGCCACTGAGCAGATTACGCCACATACTTTTACCATCAGAGTCTGCGGAAAACAAAAAGCAGATTACCATACCACTGGACAAGAGCTCTCATAACATATATGTGTATGCTGCATGTTGAAATCCTTCGAGCTTTTAGCTCACTTGTGATTACTATTACGAGTTTAATGACTATGCCACACTGCAGGCAAAGAGCAGTAGGAGTTTGTCTCTGACATGCTGAGAGTCGGTGGACTGTGTGTGTGTGATTAAGAGAGTTGTGTGTGTGTGTGTGTGTGTGTGTGTGTGTGTGTGTGTGTGGGGGGTACCTTCAGTCGCACCACCCGCGGGATCTTCACTCCGTTGAGGTAGCACTTAATCTGAGGGATGCCACTACCTGCAGCGATGGGCTGAGAGAACAACAGAGGGAGAGAGAGAGAGAGGGACCACGAGAGAGAGAGAGAAAATTTAATCAGAGCAAGAGCAGTTACACAGCATTAATATGTAGAGTAATTTTATATTTAGAGGTATAGATCCGGTTTATCCTCTCTCTACTGAAAAATATGTCTTTAAAATACGAGAGAAGTCAAATATGCACTGGAGTTAAGTTTGCCAATAACACATAAAGAGAATACATTAGAGATAAAGGTGCATAATTACCTCAAAAAAGGCCACTATGATGGATCCTATCATTACTAGTGTTGAGTTTAGCACAGCCCATAATATAAGGGAGATGGAGAGCCCACCAACTTCTGTAAATTTCTCAATGTCTACAGGAGGTGAGTCAAGGAAATGCTTCCATGGCAACGAGAAGCAGCTGTAGCCCACTGGTTAGCACTCTGGACTTGTAACCGGAGGGTTGCCGGTTCGAGCCCCGACCAGTGGGCCGCGGCTGAAGTGCCGTTGAGCAAGGCACCTAACCCCTCACTGCTCCCCGAGCGCAGCCGTTGAAGCAGGCAGCTCACTGCGCCGGGATTAGTGTGTGCTTCACCTCACTGTGTGTTCACTGTGTGCTGTTTGTGTTTCACTAATTCACCGATTGGGTTAAATGCAGAGACCAAATTTCCCTCACGGGATCAAAAAAGTATATATACTTATATATATATAGAAAACAGGGAAAGGTGACATAAGCATACAAACATATCATTCAACACTTGCAAAACAAACTGACAAGCCATTATGAAAGTAACCTAATGGGTAATTTCACAGTCAGGGTTAGTGCTTTGTTTCAAAAGAATAAACCTTTTATTATTCAAGTTTTTGTTGTTTTATAGCATATTTATTGATTATGTGTTGGAGGATAATCACAATTTTAACGCCAAGGGCTGTAAACCCTGATGGTAAAACTACCCTAATATGAGTCACAGACAATACATTTATTCTTTGAACAAAACCTCAATGTTAAAAGGTTACTGGTAATACTTCATCACAAACCATGCTGTGCAAAGGATACTCTGCTTGACAATACTGTATTTCATCCCAGCCATTTTCTCCACCACAATGTCGATGAAGCAAGCGATAAGTCCGGTGAGAACCCCGATAAGCCCACAGATGACCCAGCGACTAATCTCCAGACATCTGAAGCCCTGTGGAACAAACCAACAGTACATCACTGGAACAGAAAGCTATGAAAAATGAGCTATGCTAAGAGGACTGGTCAACCATTGCAAGAAAGAACCAAAGTCATCTACTTCAAATTCAAGTAGAACTCTTAAATAAACATCCTCTGACATTAAGCTCAGGACTACTAGGCTCTAAGATGTACTGGAACAAAGATGAAAAGAAATCTATAAGATCTTAAGTGAACATTCTCACACTGGCTCCTCATATTCTATGTTGAACTTATAGTTCTTATATTCACTCCATTTAAGAGCTATACGATGGGGCATACACCAGTTATTGCCTGAGAACTATATATTTTAAACTTGTCAGGTCTAATTACTCACACATACGTGCACGCACACACACATGCATGCACACACACACACACACACACACGCGCACATACACACACACACGCTCAACACACGCACTCGCACTGCTTGTTGTAAAAAGCAAAGTCTGTAGTGGGCCTAGAGCTGCACTGACCATTTGGCTCATACGCCTCTCTTCCTCCAGAAACAGCTGATTCTCAGTGTTGTCATAGTCAAGACTCTGCAAGACAAAACACAAGAAGGAAATTAATCTGCTCTTCTTCAGCAACATGACATCAACTATCAAATTATTGCCATGCCTTTCATAGCTCTTCAAAAGTGTTGCTTGTCAATGTTACGATGAAACACAATTATCAATCGCCATGGATACTAATGTCTTTGTTTTAACCAATTGGGTCTGTCAGACAAAAGCCCTGTTTGATATGTGGGACAGGAAATTATGAGGGGTAGTAGGCATGTGCAAGGGGCTGGTGGTCTTTAATTGAATTACCTCTCCTATTTAATACCTATTTAATTTACTCTTTAATTACCTCATATTTGAGAGACAGCAGCTTCTCATTGTGGGGGATCTCATTGGGTCTGGTTCTAACAGATTCCTGCTCACAACACAGGAAGATAAGGCATAAGTCACACCAGCATAACCACATTAAGCAGTCGGTCAAAGAAAACTCTGTGAGCATGCATTGACCTACATCTGAGGTCAATGCATGCTCATGACATGCACACAACACTGGCTGGACTACACTGGAGTCCTGCATATCTACACACACCAACATTCAGCAGCAGTTCAAAACAAGCAAACAAAAATAAATGATCAGCCATTATCAAACTGCCAGGCACTGGATTAAAACATGAGAAATGAGCCATTGACGTGAAAGGGGAAAACATGGTCATTTCTGACACAGACGTTTCCAGATAGTTGGTTAGCACTATGCATGAGTCAGAGTCATTGAATGGACAGGTCACTACAGCATCCTCAAACAGATTTGGACCATGGACACGGAGAGAGATGTTCTATGAATCTACTTCATGTACTGAATGACCGAAGATTCAACCGAGAAAACAAAGAAGCTGTGTGTGTGTTTGTGTGTGTAGTTCACAGATGGTCTGTAATTTAGTAAAGCCTTCACTGTGAGGTTGTTGTTCTAGCCCACATGGCACGAGTGAAAGGAATCCAGCGTTGGATTGAAGACTACCACAGGAGATCCATCATCAAAGATGAGGACCACTCAGGAATTACCTCTTCTGTTGTGATTTCTTCTTCCAGGTCCACCGTACTGAGTCTGCCTATGTGAAATATACCTCCCCCGGATGGCTATGGACCAAAAACATCAAATGGTTCAAAGGATCTCCCATGTCTCCCTGATAACAATGATATATAAGGTGATCATAGATCACCTCATTTTGGGTTGAGTTTGGCTAAATCAGATTTTCGTATGGGTCTAATAGTGGAATAAACTGTGTGGAAACAACAGCCAAAAAGAGTATCGGGAATCCGCCAGGCTTGCTAGAATAGGAAGTTGGAAATCCCAATGCTTCAACACTGGGGTCCAGTAGATGACTAAGCCTAATGGTACGAACTAATGCCAAATTTACTATGCGAAAACCTGCAGTGTTACAAAGTTATTGCACCACACGTTGATGTTATACCGACTGCCTTTAAACTAAAGGGGTTTATAAGAATTTCTGTCTGTAAATTCTTCAAAGAGCACTTTACCTTGAGGGGAACAACTGTGGGCAGAATAGACAATGCTATCCACATTACATATGCATATCTATAACGATATTTGCATTTGTTAATTACTTACAAAACCAGATACAGTCATCTGATAGCCTACACGACAGGTTTTTCACACTTGAGTGCAGTAACGTGTAATGCTAGAATACAACTGACAGTTAGTCTGCAGCAGATATACTTCTCCTGCCTCTGTTGAGTCATGTTTGTGTTTCATTGTCTACTATCCAATCAGTAACATTCAGGACTTAATTCACGTTCAATTTAGAAGAGGTCTCCTAAATGCCAGTCTATTAGATGATTATTATTTCATACTCATTCACATCATTTGTATGGAGTTGCATGCTAAGATGCACATGCACAAAGTAAGATGTTACGCGCAATGCAACACTATCGCTGCCTACAGATACAATTCAAGCTACAAATACTCACCACAATTAGACTTCGATGACAAATATATTTCAAATAGCTTACCAGCCTTCGCAGATTGCTAGCTAGCTAACTTACCTGTCTTGTGTATCTGACTTCCTCGGTTCCGTTGAGTAACGGGGTAGCCTCTCCGCGCGCACTGTCATCGCCCCGGCTAGACCATGACACTTTTTTGGTGATGTTTGCCATATTCTGATCCGGTAGATTAACACTCTAACAACTGCAATATTTGTAAAAATCTACAACTGTAGCTGGCAAACTACCCCGGACAGCTTGTACCCATGACTAACAATCATAAGAAATCTCGTGACGAACTGTACGGGTAGGAAAAGCGACCAAAAAGTACACGAAAGGGATTTTGGGTAATGTAGTCTTTTTTGGAAGGGGCCTGGCCAGTTGTTTACTTTAACAGGCTGAAGTTCATCAGTTTATAGCCAAATGTTGATGATATATGGGGCACATTTTTTAACAATGTTGCTGAGCAATCACATAACCTGTACCATGTGCTTTAATTTCATTATCTAAAAGTTGTGGTAAATAATGTGGTAAAAATATTGGTCAATATTAATGGCAATGGGCCTAAACCAGGCCTACAGTCTATGGCCAAAACCAACATTGGTGTTGCTACATACATTGCTCTGCAACATTGCGTTGTCATGTGCATCATCAGCTTAAATACATTTATTCTGACAATAAATCACAGTTATTGGATATGTTTTTATTTTTATTTTTTAATGTTCACAGTAAAATATGGAAATAGAAAAATAGAATATTGACTTCACATTTAATGTTGAAATGCAAAACTGATGTTACACAATTAACATAAAAAATACACCAAAACTATTAAATTAAAGTTACAGTTTTATACAGTATACAGTTTTAAGTCTATACAATTTATATCATATATCTGAGCTTTATAATATCAACATTTAGAAGCTTTTCAAAATGACATAAAATAACCACTTCATTATTTTTTTCAGGCTGTTATGAGTGGCAAGCTGGTTTCAAGCAGGGTGCATGAAATTCAGGACATTATCAGAGATTACTCTGCAAAAATGGCCCTAAAAATATAAGACAAATCTAAGCATATTTGTTCTTAAAACAAGCAAATTTGGCTGCCAGTGTGTTAAAGCGATGGTTCGGAGTAATGGTGCTTTCGGGTTGTGTCGTAAATCCGCCGCCCAAGTTGGAAAGTGTAAATTACCCAGCTTTCTTGCGGCATTTTGGGCAGGCACGCCCACTTTACCTCGGAGTACTTGAGGGTACCCCGAGGTGGACGTACGACCTTACAACAAACATGGCTGCGCCCATAGTTGAGATGAGATGACATGTATTTTTTTTGCATAATGTACTGTGTTGGTCATGTTAATGTTGATGTAATGCTCTTACACACTAGATTACATTGCTGCTTCAATCCGGTCACCAATTCATGCATTGCACGGTCTTGCTGTGCCTGCAATACAATGTAACAATTTGTTTTCAAGCCGTTTAGATAGAGGCTACATGTAGCACAAAACAATGACTAGCCTCCTGCTAATGCCCCTCGTGGCTCGAGAGAAATGTGTTCCTAAAGCCACTCATTCGTACATGTTGTACGGGTGGGTGTATGATGATTTACGAGACTAGGAAAGCAGCATAATTTCACCCTAGGGTCCTTTGCACCATGACCCCGAGCCAAACACCCTCCCAGAACCTGTTTTCCCTTGGTCGAACCCTGGTCGAGTAGCCCTGACTTCTACAGTATGTTCTTTACTCATAAAACGAGGCATTGAAAAATTGGAAAAGTACACCAGGAGTTTATTTAAATAACACTTGCCTGATGGATGCTATTATCTGCTACTAAATCACTGCGTCGACGTTACTTCCGTGATTTGGGAAAAGCCTGTGAAAGTCCTGGCAGGAAGCATGCATAAGGATGTAGATCCAGGAATGCACTAATATTTTGTTCGTAGTACCAGTTTGCAACAATTATTAGTTAACACTAAGTTGTAAACACGGAAAAAATATATTAAAAACGGGATATCAAAAAACGTTGATGTAATCGCTTAAAGAACATACTGTAGAAGTTTCGTACCATTCAGGGCATTATTAGTGGGGTAATTTACGAGATAAAAGTTGGTTCCATTACGCCTGCAGAAACTCATTAGTTTCTGACAGCGCTACTCGACCAGGGTTCGACCCATAGGTTTGTCCAAGGGAAAACAGGTTCTGTTTGTCTGTTCATGGTGCAAAGGACCCTAGGGCGAAATTACTCCGAACCATGTCTTGTCTCTTTATACTAAAAACAATACCAACTAGATTTCTGATCTTAATATAAAATAATAATAATATAATAATAGTTATAATAATAACACTCCGTTAGAAAAGCAGTTTTTGCAGTGTACATGGAAATATGAATGAATGAATGAATGAATGAATGAATTAACTAATTAACTAATTAATTAATTAATGAAACATATTTGAAAAGTTAATGTAGGCCTTGAACCGAACACATTGAAAGCAGGACCATTGTATTAAAAACTAACTGACTTGAATGTTGAGCCTAGTTATTCTGTTAGTGTTAGTATCAGGGACAGTGCTCCAGACATTCACATGTGACTCGCTGTACGGATCCTCTCAGCTTGTCCACATCATCGAGACTGAGAAGCACTCCTCTAGGAAGCCCTTTCCCTGTAGAAATCCAGGAGATCTCCCCTGGGCTCAGGACCCGTGGCCACATGGTAAAACCAGCCAGCCGACCCACAAAGGCCTCCGCCTGGTCAAAGTTTCCGCCCATAGAGTCCTGCTCTTGGCCCAAGACCAGAGTACCTCCTGGCGGAATCTCATAGCCGTTCTGGAACCTGGAGCCCGTGGAGATGAGGCGGCGGTCGATGTAATGCCAGAAACGGCCCTCGATGGAGGACCAGATGACACACAGGTGATGCCACTGGTTGTCCAGGATGGTCTGCACTGGTAGCTCCCGGTATGCAGGATCCCCAATCACGAAATCCACACTGCCCGCAGAGCTTGTGTTGCGACCATAGAGGACCAGCATGTTGTCATTGTCCGCGGTGGCATAAGAGAAGAGCGTTCCCATGTACCTGGACTCAACTCTCACCCAGGTGCAGATGGTCAGCTCGTAAATACTGGTAGTGAAGCCCTTGAAGAATGTGGCATAGTTCTCAGTGGAAGCAGAGGGAAACAGTAGCATGGAATTCACATTGCATACTGTAAATAAAATCAAACAGAGGAGTTAACTCATGACTAAAATGAGCTGCATTAAAAATTGGAATCAGTACTGAAAATGTACTCATGATGTGTTGCAAAACTCAAGATCAGATGCAATTTTTTCCCAAGATGTTGTAATTAAAAATTATTTTAAATAATTGTTAAAAAAAACAAACACAGAGATTGTTTTAGTTTCCAGTGTGTTTCAGAGAGTTTTGTTTCCCTTTTTGAGACAATACAAACATGGCAACTGCAAACCAATGACATTTGACCTATAGAATGACAATTATAAGCATGTTTGTGATTTTATCTATTCTAAAATATGATTCAATATTATTCTTTCTACTTTGTCCATTTTAATGGGAAAGTGTATGGCTGTCTTGGAGAATATACATACTTGTGGCTCGTGGCCTTGGAGTGTGATGAGGAATCTTGTGTCTTAATGGCAACTGCAGAATGTTCTGGATGGGGAGCTCCTCTCCCTCTGTGTCCTCCTTTTCCCCTGGCTCTGTGGGCAACAATCGAGGTTCCTCCAGGAGGTCTGTATGCCTGGACCCCTGCACCCTGTTCCTCAGCCTCCTCCTGTCCCCGGCTTTCCTGCTCCTCTGCGTGGGCCTGGGAGCCGGGGGACTGTGGTTTCTCATCTTCCCCTGTTTAGGGGCTTTGGCTTGGGGTTTGGTGTTCCGCTCAGCTGTCAGAGTGGAGCCCTGAGGGGTCTGGTTGGAGATGGGTGGTTCTCTGGGGGCGGCTACGCTTCTCGTGGAGAGGGGGCCTGGCTGTGCTACTACGGCTCGTTCCCTCATGCGTTCCTCCAGCCGTGTCATCTGGGCCTGCTGCTCTCTAAACAGCCCCTGCAGGCCCCGGATCCCGTCTCGAACCTCCTCCTGGTGGGCCTTGATCGAGTCGATGTGGGTCATGTGCTCCTGGAGATCGTCCGTGAGGTTGGACAGGGCGTCCCTCTGCTCCTGCACCTGCCTCTGGGAGGCCCTGTTGTTGTCCCGCAGGGACCTCTCCAGACCGGTTATCCGCAGGTCCAGCCTTTTGGTCTTCTTCTGCAACTTCTTGGTCCAGGCCCTCAGCAAGCTCAGGTCTGCGTCGGTGGCGGCCTTGAAGGCCTTCAGCTCTCTGGACAGGCCTTCGTATCGCCTCGTCAGTATCTGGAAGCGCGTGTCTATGCTTTGGGAAACATTGACATTTTCTGCAATGTTTTGAAGATGGTTTAGTGTCCTCTCCTGAAATGTTCTGAACTTTAGAGTAATCGGAAAAAGGAGTCAGTCAGGGTTTTATTAGCACATAACAATGGAATATAGTGAGCAGACAAGGGCGGTTGTGCCAACAGTTCTCTACAAGATCTTTCTGTACTGTTTTATCCTAAGCGTGATTCCAAAAAGTTGGGATGCTGTGTAAAATGTAAATAAATACATAATGTGATGATCTGCAAATCACATAAGCCCATATCTATTTGCAGAGAGGTTAGGTTAAGTTCATTGGCAACATGATTGGATTCAAAAAGAGCATCCCAAAGAGTCTTTCAGAAGTCAAGATGCAAAGGTATTTATCACTCTGTGAAAAACTATGTGAGCAACAACTTAAGAATAAGGCTCCTCAATGTGAAATTGCAAAGAATTTGGGGATTTGATCATCAATACCAGCAGTTCCCAAACTTTTTTCCTGCGTACTACCATTTACATCCTGACTCGGCTTGCGTACCCCCACCATCCGACACATAAACATGTAACACATTCTATTAACGCATTCCAGGCATCATGTTTAATTAGCCACCCTACATGATAACAAATAACAAAATCAAAATGTGCAACTGGTCTATGATCTCTCACACTAAAAAAACAGGATGGAGAACAACATTATGAAACACAAAGAACAAAGAGAAGGCTTAAGATTTCAAAAATATATAGTTTTTAACACCTTTCCAACATTGCCCTTTTCATCTCGCGTACCCCCAAATGGAAGCTTGCGTACCACCGGTGGTACACGTACCAGTTTGGGAATCCCTGATCTATTATCATTAAAATATCCAGAGTATCCAAAGAAATCTCTGTACAAAAAGCAGGGTGGAAAATTAATATTGGATGGCCGTGATCTTCAGGGCCTTAGAGGGCATTGCATTACTGTAAAACCAGACTTGACGCTGTAAATCATTCAATAGGCTCAGGAATGGGCTCAGTAGTTTGATGCTGCATAAGCTCAGTTTGATGCTCCATCCTCAAATGCTAATCATGTTTAAACACTGCCCATATGTGCCATCTGATCTGGGCCAAGCACATGGGCGAAGTGGACGACTGTCCTGTGGTTAGACCACTTAGAATTTAAATTATTTGCATCCTCAGGGCTAAAGAGAAGGGTTGTTCTTGTTATGTGGTATCAGGTAGACAGTGCAAAACTGCATTCTGTACATATTACAACAGCATGGCTCCATATGGTACTATTGCATAAGGTACAACAATCCAGTCCTGTCACATCTGGTGCAGAATAAAATAGAAAATATGTCAAAGAAGACCCTGGATTGTAGACCAGCTACTGTTACGGGCAAGAATGGGACAACATATCATATCAGTTTCAAAGCAATGTGTATAGACTGTTGAGGGGAATAAAAGGTTATGCAACACAGTGATCAACATGCCCGTCTTAACTCTGGAAATGTGTTGCTGGCATCAAATTCAAAATGTCGGTAACATATAAAAATGTTTTCCAAAAAAAAACAATAACATTTCTCTGTTATAACAGTTACTATATTGTCTTTACACTATTCTCAATCAGATATAGGGTTTACATGCTATGCAAATCATAGCATTCAGTTTTTATTTACATTTTACGCACTGACCCAGCTTTTTTGGAAACAGAGTGGTGTGGTGGTTTATTCAGCTTGCAGAAATGTTACACAGAGTGCTATATGTGAACATAAGAATTTGCCCAAACCTGTGCATCCAGCTGTCGCAGCCTCTGTGATAAAAGTTTGTCGGATTGTCGTGTTCCTTGCCCCCAAGTGAGATCAATCAGGAGCAAGCCTATAATAAGGATCAGGCCACAACTAGCCCTGCTGCAGTCCATATCGGTAACAACACTGGTAGAGTCTGTTCTGCAAGTGGATTTTCATCTGAGGACCACGTTTAGTGTGTTTTGTGTTTTTTGTGTGTTTTTTTGTGTGAGGCTCAAGAGTGAGATGGCCCTCCCTTTGTCATAGTTTCCGAGCCCAGACTCCTCCGTGCTCGAGGCTCAGCTGTTGCCAACAGGGACGGCAAGCTGGCGAACAGAATGATGACTTTAGCAGAGCTCATCTTAATTTGCGCACAAGCAGAGCAGACACACACTGACACACATTTAAAAAGACACTCACTGTACATCTTCACGTGGCTGTATGACATAGACCGCAAGAGAATGAAATGTTCATGAAGTGTACATTTGCATGTAAAAAAAGGACTAAAGACCTGTAAGACTTAGGGCTCTATCTTGCGTCCCAGCGCAATTGACTTTGTATACTATTTTGCAGTCAGCGCATATTGGAATTTTCCCTCCACAGGTACATGCCTGTAAATTAGGGAATTCGATTGCGCCCACGGGGGCAGTTCAGCAAAAAGACGGGGCGTGTTCCGGCGCAAACGTTCACTGTTGATATTTTGCAGTTTCAGAAAACAATTCCGCCACAGACCAGAGGGGTATTCCAGAAAGCAGGTTTACTGGCTTAACTGGGTATGTTAACACAGAGTTAGCGGTAAACCTGGGATTTCAGTTCCAGAACGCTCAAATATGATCAGGCTATGTAAGTAACTATGGTAACATAGGCTCTGAACTGAACTGGGTATGTAAACCCAGAGTAAACGGTAAACCTGGGATTTCAGTTCCAGAAAGCTCAAAAATGATTAGTCTATGTAAGTAACTATGGTAACATAGGCTCTGTACTTAACCTGGTAGGGGGTATAGTCCAGGCAATCTGTGAGAAAAAATCACCCAACCCAAAACTAATTGCAACAGAAATGATTTTTGTTGTATTCAGTTCATGAAACCTTCCCATATCACATACCAAAAGTCCATGAAAATCCAAGTGGTGGAACATTGTCAAAATTGGAATTATTTGTGCATAGGTCAATGGCGAAAAGCTGCACCTGTGGCAGTTTTATTGAACTTTCATAGTACAGGGGATATGTGAAAATTAGGTCAAATTCTTTCATATAAGCATGAAACTTGGTGAACTTGTACAGTTTGGAGCCCTGAACATTTTCAGATATGAAACCATTATCAAAAAACCCTAATGATCGCCGTGGCAACTATTAAATGTTCCATTATAACTGAATTACGCCTATATTCTTCATTATATCTCCTGAACCAAACATGGTATCTCAGAACAAGTGATGCCTACAGGGATGAGCAGTATTTATTGTACATGTATTCCATATTTCAAATACAAAATATATTGTATATTAAGTAATTTGTATTTGACTGGGTTGAATAAAATGACTTAAGTATTTTGTATCAAAATACTTTATAGGTATGTATTTTTGTAGTTTAAAATATTGACAAATATTTTTGGTAAAACCAATACTTTTGGTGATGTGATGATATCATAAAAGTGCAAAACAATGAATGTAGCCTCTGACTGGTGCTGACTTTTGCCCACACTTGTGATAATATTGAGATTCAGGAAGATGATCCAGTGCAAGTTGAGTAACTTTAGGCGGGTCAATATAGGGTTCAACATAGAAAAAATTGATACAAAAGGTTTTTTTATGGATTCTGGTACTGTTAGACATGCTAAATAACATACTAAAAATCTAGTAAAATCTGACCTTGAGAAATGGGTCATTTGGGGGCAGAAAGGGGTCATTTGGGGGCAGCCGTGGCCTAAGGTTTTACACTACCTAAAACGCATTACGCCACTGACCAAGAAATACCTGGTCAGAAATCCATGGCGAGTTGTTTATATGTTATTTTAAGAGTGCATTATCAACAGTGATGGGCGGGTGCACAACTACACCCTGCTTTTCTCGTCCACAGGAACGTGCACCAGCGCACATCCATAAAAACATTATAAATTACATGATTACAATGGGGAACATAATTATAATAAAGATATCAGGAAATACGTCTCACAATGAGTAGTTATTCACCATCATTTTCAAATTGTTAATGACAATTAAAAGTGAATAGGCTTAGAGGCACATATGGAGCACAGCTGAAGACGCACTGTCACGAGATGTAAGCAACTCCTCTGCAGGATAAATGTCCTTAGGTTTCTTATTTAGTCATTTAAACACTATTGGGGTAAGTGTTGCCTTTTTCAGGCTATTTTGTCAATGGTAACCTATTGTCAGTCAATAGTGAAAGTAATTAACTGTGTATAACTGTTTTGTCGTTGACTATGACACCACGGAGAAGTTAGTTTCACTTTGCCAATGAGTTCAAATAATACACGAGTGCAGATGCGTTTATAGGCTATACTCTGCTTGGTTTTAGTAAAGCATGGTTTAGTGGAATACCTGTTCCATACGGTCTCGGGTGCAAGCTGATTCCTTCAACTGCGCCGCTGACTATCAAAATACCGATGCGCTTTTTGAAGTCGCACTGCTTGCTGTTAAAGAGAATGACAGTATCACTCTCATTGGTTTAAAGGATGTTACGCCCAAAACACACCCATGACTAATTAAGAAACATATAGATCCACCATTTTTGCCAGGTGCCGGACTTTTGAAAACAAAACCACCCCCAATGTGGACTGGACAAACCCCTAAGCTATTTGATAGTGACCATGCGTATTAGACAAATATAGCCCTATATCTCAATTACTATTCAGCCCACAGGGGTGAATCTGAGGACAAATGATGGTCAAATGAAATAATAATATGATTTTAAATGTTAACATTGAACATTTTGGAATGCTCTACCTTTTTCAGCGATATATTAAAATCAATGTGTTTTAATACAGAGTAAATGCAAAACAGGAATATGTACCATGTCCAAGGCATGGAGGAAGATAATACTTAACTGGTATTATATCTCATTTAGAGGGCATATGCTTTTAGAAAATTAATCTGTTTTCCCTGGACATTATAGGCCAAAATGTATCCACTTTACACTAGATTCACCTTTGCAGAATAGAGGGCAATGTATTGTGCATGGCATGGAGAAAGATGGGAAATGTCTTGAATTGTGTAATGTCTCATCTAGAGGGTATATGCTTTCAGAAAATATATAGTTTAGGGTGTTTCATTTGTTTTCCCTTGACTGTACATGCCAAAATGTATCCACTGTACACTAGATTCGTCAATGCAGAATAGAGGGCAATGTGTTGTGCATGGCATGGAGGAAGATGAGACATGTCTTAACTGGTGTTATATCTCATCTACAAGTAATATGCTTTCAGAAAATATATAGTTTAGGGTATTTAATCTGTTTTCCATAGACAGTATAGGCTAAAATGTGTCCACTTTACACTAGATTCGCCTATACAGAATAGAGGGCAATGTATTGTGCATTGCATGGAGGAAGATGGGACATGTCCTAATTGGTGTAACATCACTTCTAGAGGTTATATGCTTTTAGAAAATATATAGTTTATGATGTTTAATTTGTTTCTCTTAATAGTGCAGGCCAAAATGTATCAGCTGTTCACTTGATTCACCTATACAGAATAGAGGAGTATGTGTTATGCATGGTATGGAGGAAGATGGGACATAAGTTGATTAATGCTATATTTCATGTACAGGGCATATGCTTTTAGAATATGTATAGTTTTGGCTGTTCTATGATTTTGGTAAAACCATGACCCATGCATAGGCATGCATTTTAATTATTAATCTTAAACTATATTTATTAGTATAGCAAGCACCTTTTTGCCAGATCGTCACAACAATAGTCACCTCTTTGGAGGCTAGTTGCAGTTATCTGCACCTTTCTGTCGAATGTGGACATTATCATGTCCATCTTTAACTTTACAATTTTCCTTCATTCATTCACTTACATAAACATGCTGTGCTGTCTGATTACTGTTTTAGCCAAAATTGTGCAAAGTAAAGAGGCATCATACAGGCCCCTCTGATTGGACAGACAGTCTCTCAGTCAACCCCTGGGCAAGAGGTCAATTACTATAAGTCTTGGAAAATGATGGACTGATACTTGTGATATACTGTATATGATTCAGTTACCTCTAAATCAGACCACCAAAAACACTTTCCTAGGCTTAATAACGCTTTTAAGTTAAAACTATGTGTTTGTACAACTTTAACATTGTGGAACACTTACATTGCAAAAACACACTGGCTCTATTTAAAGACTCAACAACCATTTCCAGTTGGCAACAAACCAGTCTGAAATAAGCCTGAGAAATGTTCTCTTTGAAAATAAAAGAATGTTCCTCAACAATGCAATATTCTAAAATTCCATGTTAAGTTAGATGGGGTCAGATATTCTTTAGAATGCTTATTCTACAACATTCTAATTACAGTTTTGTCAGTATTTGCTGAAGGATAATGCATAAAACAACCCTCATTTTAACATATTTCCACCAACTGGATTTTCATGGACTTTTACTATGGTGTTTAGATCATCAATTGAAATATAAAAATGTGAAAATAAATTCTGTTGCAATTAGTTTTGGGTCAGACCTCACTTTGCCTGGACTAGTAGGTTTTGTTCAGGTTATGTTCAATTATGTTCGGTTATTTCAGTGCATGTTCAATCAGGCCGCTGTTTTTACACTTGTCACACAATGGCGTTTCATTTTGACGAAGGTCCGATTGACAAAGAAGCACAAATTCATGTAATATTCATCCGTGCAATTCACCGTGAGAGGGCGATAAGACCACGACATCACATGATAGCCTATCCATTATTTTCCAAACGAGTTTTTCAAGAGCGCTAGAGTTTTTCATCTGAATCCTAAATATAGGCTACTTGAAAAGCAGCATGGTGGACATTTGTGTTTGGCTCACCAGACAGATGGACAAACAACATCTCAGACACATTGAAGATATAAAGTACAGTACAAAAAAGGGGAAACATAGCCTATAGAAAATTGATAAATAAGTTTAAATATAGCTGTACAGCTCAGCCGGGTATGCATGTTGTCACTAAGTTTGGTTAAGAATGCTGATGGCATTTGGGATAAAATATTTTTTAACAGGCTACACACGCTCTCAGACTGGGAGTTTTTGTAGTGTTGGAGACGCAGAGCATATCGGCAAGCTGTCGGTCGGTGCGTAAAGTTTGCCTTGCGCTAAAGCAGTCCCTGCGCAACTTCATTCGTTTTCCTGGACACAAACCCACGAGGATCATTAATGTGTAGTTTCACCAACTGGCAGGTCAGCATCACTTATTAAATTTTCCAAATGTGCACTGAAATGTGTCCAATTGGCCAGTGTTTCTCAAACTTTTTCAGACGAAGGACCACTTAACCAATAAAAAAGAAACGCACGGACCACCTAGCTAAAAAAAAGATTAGACCTACTTCAACAGTATATTAGCCTACACAATAGGCCTACTCACTGAACCACCTTAATTTATGATTTAAACTGATGGCATAGCTTACATAGGCAGTGTTGCAGAACTGTTTGGATTTACATACAAGTTGGTTCAATATTGCAAACAACTCATCTATATTATATTTTACCACATCTGCTCGCGGACCACTTGGGATAGCTTGCGGACCACCAGTGGTCCCCGGACCACACTTTGAGAAACACTGCAATAGACTACCCATGCCTTCCGACATTCACCCTTCCGATGATGGAGCGCAAAAGTTTAACTTGGCCCACAGCTGCAGAACCCGTGTTAAAATAGAAAATTACATTTGGGATTCTCAAAGAATTCTATGGCCCACTCAATCTGTGACAAGGTAGGCTAGTTTAAGAAAGCATCATTCAAAGCTGTCAATACAATACGTGATGTCCAGTGAATTATTTAATTGTGCTTTTGACATTAAATAGGCTATCCTAAACGTACGCATTTACACGGTCAGTTAGGCTGTTCTCTAAACTGCCAAGGTCTCGGACGCAGGCGCTTAAGTATTGCTCTTTTTTTTGTTACAGTTCTCTCCTCGTAAGCCTCGACTACTCAGCTATAGACCCTTTCATCAATAAAAACAAAAACAATGCTTGAACATTCTATTTGGGCCCCAATCTACTTCCTCTGCATTAAGATAACATATGGAATGTTGAAAAGGAAGTCTTGTGGGGCCAACTATGATGCTGATAATGGAACTCTCTTGAAAGGGTCCATAAGTTCGCCGTGAACGCGCACAACTCTAGGTTATCTAACACAGGGTTGATTGAACTAACTGGTAACCGGTGTTTTGGAACCGACAGCTCGGGTTTAGTAGCCACAGGTTCAGACAACCCAGAGGTTAAGTTTTATCTCAGTGTTTGTTAAACCTCCTTTCTGGAATACCCCTCTGGAACTCCCTGGTCTAAAGTTTGTGGCGCAAATGCAGATGCTATTTTAAGGGCGCATGGATGACCACAGGCCTGCATGAATGAATGCGTTGCACACCTATCTACAGACACCCCCGTGCACAGACGGAAACATTCAAAGCCTTGATAATATTTGTCCATTTCCCGGTTTTGTTCGTGCATTGGTGACCTAAAAATTTAGTAGCCTATATAGTACAACATCTACATGCAATATCTTTACTACAACAACGCCTAATTATGACCTATTAATTTGGACAACTTTATACAGCCCTATAAAGGCTAAAGTTACCTTTAGTTTTGTTCCAATTTACCGTTGTGTATGGCTTTAAACATCGCGTGCGCTTTAACATCAGCCTAAGCATTATGCTTAATAAAGGTTTTAAGCACCATCATTTTGCCTACCTTGTTGTAGCCCATCTGAAATAACTCCAAGCTTTGTTATGTTCCCTCCATCTTTTCGTTATTTTCAAAAAAACGTTCAAGTCTTGAGTTAGTGAATTAGCTTAAATCAGCTTTTATGTGCTGTTAACCAGCAACCATACTGTAGATAGTACAAGAAAGCAGCAAGTATGGCTACAATTTCTGTAGTTGCTGCATCCATTCATTGTTATTCTCTCTCCTGCTCAAACAAAAGTTGTGCGTGCATTAAGTTGATGATAACGTGTTTACAAACTCTACTTAACAGAAAATATGTAGCCTACTGTCATGCAGTTAATGGGATACTGTGCAGAGTTGAAAGTTAGGTAAACTTGGAAACTGTTTCTCGTTGTTGAGTTTGCTGAGGGTAAGGAGCCCTTGCTTGGCCGCCTGTGTTGCGCAACGCACACTTCGCTCCTCTCATCTATACATCGTAATTCCCATTTCTGTAAACTATACATCATTTCAAAGAATAATATTACCACTCGAGGGATATCAGTGTGGTGTCCATTAAGATGTGAAAAAATAGGCATACATCTAGCTTACACATTTTCACAAATCACGGATGTGTTGATGACATAAATAGGAAATATTAGAGGACTTAAGGAGACGTGATGTTGAATTGCATGCCGATGCCATTTAACCCAAATGCCCCAGCGGCAGCAAGGGAGAGTATGTTAGATTACATTGTACATTGCAAAAATATCACCATGCATTCATAACCTCGTGATTCAGTGAGAGTGATCCCAAAACATCGGAAAGTATGTCTTTGTGACAATTCTGCATTACATTTTGTCAAGAGGAAAAATCAATAGCTAACTGTTCCCAACTGAACAGTGATTATAGCGCTGTAAATGCTCCTGGCTATGCCTGGCAAATACGCCACCATAATAGCAATCAGCTATGAAACAAGCGCCTGTTGTTAAAGGGAATGTGAGATGACGCTCTGATTGGTTTATTGCACGTTACGCCCAAACCACACCCATGAGTAATGTAGCTATACTACAGACCACCCCATTTTAGATTTGCGTCGGGTGCAACAGTCAATTATCCCGCCGGTAAAATAGCATCAGCGCCCAACATCCGCCCACAAAGTCACTTGCGTTTTGCGCAAAGACACTTCCGTTTCAGACTATTAAAATAGAGCCCTTAAAGAATAATAAATAATACTTGTCTATATCTCGGGTAATGTTTATGTCTATTCTAGAGGAGTGAACCGCAGATATCTTGTACAGATAAGATAATAAAGTACAAGATATTTTTGTCTCCAAATCCCAAACTATTGCTGAAATGTAATACCCTTATGTAGACTCCTGATGTATATGAATATTCATACATATGTCCTCCAAATGGACAGAGGAAGTATTTACAGCATAGTCTGGAACAAAGCCATATGCTGAAAAAGCCGCCCTCGCTAAATTCTCCCAGCAAAATGTTTGTACAATCAACACCTAACAATGTGCTGTCTGTGTCATACAACAGGGTAAATTATGCCAAGTGGAATGTTGTTTGAAATACACTGACAGCAATACTGATTGCTATCACACAATACAGTAATATTCTTTCTTCCTCACCCAGCTCTCAAACAGGAGAAAAAGTTGGCCTCAAACTCCAAACTCTCGCCTCGCCTCGAACTACTCAAAGTACAAGTGTTAAATATTTATGTTGCTGAAAGGTGAATTGTTGATACTCAGTAAAGATAATGTAGTAAGAAAGGGCAATAAAAAAATGCATGTGTGCATCAGAGATAGAGAGAAATGAGACTGAGTGACTGAGACACAGGAACGGACTGGTGTCGTGTGCCTTGCACTGTGGATTAGAAAGGATTGTTGACATAAAATCTGTGAGCACACAGTCACACCATGATACTGTAAATGCATACACAGGCATAATGGGCATAATACATATTATAATCAGTGATACAAATCACCAGGGGTGAAAGTAGTTTTTATTTTTTGGTGGTACTATGATATAGAGTTATAATGCGCGCCCAGAGCGCGCGCCGAAAATTTCACTTTGCCTAATTATTTATTATTTATTTATTTGTTTATTTACTGTATTATAGTCTACTTATCAAGCATTCACTAGGACTTCTTATCACTCTAGTATCACTCTTTAACCCACCTGCATCTGTTTTTGATTATGAATAAACTGCAAACACTTAATTTCAACATTTATTTATTTAACCTAGATACTCTGCTCGCTCCCACTTCCAATCATTTTTTTTATATAGGCTACTGTATATCATGAAACACGTTTCTTTGAGTCATGCCTTTTTATTTGGGAGACTGCAACATACTTCTGTCCGCTAAAACACTTTCATTATTGCTGCGCAAGATCTGGTTAAGCCGTACACACGCTGTCTGTCTCTTGTCTCTCCAGCAAAACTCTGCACACATAAAACCAGAATAGGCTATTGAAACATCAACATATTTTTCTTTAGCCTGTATGTTTATTTTATTTGGGAGACTTTCCAAGAAACGTCCGTCTGCTAAAACACTTTGGATACCAGTGCACGTTGGCGCAATTACTGTAGGCTACTGTACGCGCGCTATAGCTTGCTCGTTGTCTGTCCAGCTGCACGGGAGGTTTAGACACAATTCAGATACAGTTCAGAACGATGTATATGAAATATACGTTGGGGGAAACGTGTTGCTTCTGGTAATTTGACGTTAGCAGTTGTGTTGTCATGCTGAAAGTGCTATATTTTTCAGAGACAGTATAGTTTTCTTTCCGGTACGGCGTACCCTCTCCAAATATTTTAGTGGTACTCCGTACCGGCCAGTACCGGCTTACTTTAACCCCTGCAAATCACATACAAATGTTCTGCAGACATGATTCTGTAGACCTCATGCACAAAAGAGGAGGGTGGCTTCGTTCACAGCAGCTAATTACATGGGTTACATGGGAGCTGTAGTGTTGTTGTAGTGCATGTCTATCATCATGACTGTATCTCCTCTCGAGGCTTGGCATGTTCTCCTCATCTTTGATTCTTTTCATTTGGTCTGGTCTCCTCCTCCCTTTCACAGCTTAAACAGGCGGTCTTTCTTACAAAGACCACTATCAAGACCCCTGTATAGTTATACCTTATATTATACATTATACCTTTTTTAAGAAGCAACACAAGCAATTGCACAAACAATAGGACTTTAGAAATAAAAGATAGCACTCACAGTTCTTTTTTCTTAACTTTTTTAATTGCCCCATGGATATTTCAGGTGTTGAGCATGTTAGTCTGGTTATTTACATTACATTACATTACATTACATTTGGCTGACGCTTTTTAACCAAAGCGACTAACAACATGGTAAACAGTAAGTTTTAGAACAATTCTCACAATTTTAGGACAGTTTAAAAGAACATTAGAGTACAGTAAGAATAAGTGCGTCGGTGAGTGCTGTTTTTAACAGTTACTTGTCAGTTTAAAACGGCTGGTGAGTGCTAGGATCAGTAAGACTTGTTGTAAGTGTTGCTATGAGAGTAGATGTTCTCTAAAGAGCTGGGTCTTCAGGAGTTTTTTGAAAGTGGAAAAGGATGTCCCTGCCCTTGTAGGAACTGGAAGTGTGTTCCACCAACGAGGAACAACAGATGAGAAAAGTTTGGATTGGCTTGAGCGTACCGGTGGTAGAGCTAGACGTCGTTCGTCAGAGGAGCGCAGCGGTCTGGAGGTAGTGTAAGTCTGTAAGAGGGCATTCAAGTAGGTGGGAGCAGAACCGGAGACTACTTTGTAGGCAAGCGTTAGAGACTTGAATTTGATGCGGGCCGCCATAGGTAGCCAGTGTAGCTGGATGAGCAGCGGGGTAACATGTGCCCTTTTGGGTTGGTTGTAGACCAGGCGCGCCGCCGCGTTCTGGATCATCTGAAGTGGTTTCACTGCGCAGGCTGGGAGACCTGTCAGGAGGGCATTGCAGTAGTCGAGTCGTGAGATGACTATTGCCTGAACCAGAAGTTGGGTAGCATCTTGAGTCAAGTAAGTCCTGATTTTCCGTATGTTGTAGAGTGCGAAACGGCATGACCGGGCGACTGAGGCAACATGATCTGAGAAGTTTAGTTGGTTGTCAAGAACAACTCCTAGATTTCTTGCAGTCCTGGTCGGTAAAACAGACAGGGAGTCAAATTTGATGTTGATGTCGTGGTGTATGGTAGGTTTAGCTGGGATGACCAGCAGTTCAGTCTTTGAGAGGTTCAGCTGGAGGTGGTGTGCCTTCATCCATGGAGCTATGTCTGAAATTTACAAACAATAGGACTAACATTTGTCCGAAAAAAGAATAGAGTGATGATGAGTGGTCATGACATCAGACATAAAAGGAAATCCTTTACAGTGAGTACAGTGTGCAGAGGTTAGTCTCCTGACACAGTAACACTGACAACGCAATGTCTGTTTAAGAGTAGTCAAATCATGTGGGTTTCATGACTTGTATTCTTTTAACACCAGACTTCGGGAAGAAATCAGTGATAAGGACTTTCGGAAATGCTATGATCTTGGATGGTTGCCATGGATGTCAAGGCAAATCAATGACCTGTGGAGAATGAAAAAAGAAAGAATTCACTGTAAATTAAAAAAAAAAATGGTTGGGATAGTGTGACCCACCCCATAATAGTCATTGATATTGACAACGGTATTCACCTGACAACAAGCCGAAACAAAATATAAAGTAGGCTATGAAACAACAAAACCTGGCATTGTTGGAACAGGCCAGTCCCACGGGCTTGTATGTACTGGGTATTGTTGTTTTGTTTTCATTTAGTTTGGCCTGCGCAAACATGACTATATATCCATCAGAGAAGAGATGAGTCATCTCAGCCATCAGCCATTGTCTCTCATCTCATCTCTGTCACGAAAGTGACCAGAAAGGGGCTGCGCTCACTGGGCGGTCAGAAACCCAGCAACCGCGTGAGAGAATGCTGGGCTAAGAAAAGGAAGAACGAGAAGGGTTTGGTCCGAGTAAAGGAATGCCACGGAGCCGGTTCGGCAGGCGCAGCAGCGGAGCCTGAGCGCGCCAAGCCTACCACCACAGCTGACATGGCTTGACAGCGGTGACAGACATGACATCGATGCCGCCACTCCCAGACACACCCTCCTCAGGACTGGGCCCAGCCCTGCGACCACAGACCGACCACTGACTATCCCACCACCCACACTCTTAGCGTTGTTTTTAACACATCTCTGTGTCCAGATAGGGACAACACAGTTTGTGTTGTTTCCTTTTTTATTTGTTACACAATATGTGTTGAAAATAACACAACTTGCGTTGAAAACAATGAAACTTGCATTGTTTTTTAACACATCTCTGTGTCTAGATAGGGACAACACATTCGTTTTAAGAGTGCAGCCTCATCTCCACCGCATGTCCATTCAAAAGTACTAATTGATAATCTATGTGGTGGAGGCACAGTGAGCCATGGCACTATCTGACATTTCCGTCTGATGTAGTTTGAGTGGCACTGAGTTACTTAATTGTCAGTGTTGTTGTGTTATGACTAGCTTGGGGCCAAAGCTGAAGGGCATGGCATGTGAGGACTGCTCACATGCCATGATATCTGATGATATCAGTGATATCTGATTATATCTTTTTCTGGATATAACAGTGTCAGATAACAGGTAAGATAAGAAAAGGTAGTATTGCTTCAGTCCCTGTTGTTGTCAGCTCAGAATCTACCTTACAGCATCATATTTTCCAGCTGATAAGTACACTTCTTCCTCTGAATGACAGATTTCACAGGCGGTTTATATATGGTAGCACAATTTTGTGAGAAATATAACACACCATGTTGTGTAGGATTGTGTGTAGTCTAGAATTGGAATGTCACAGTCCTTTGCTCTGTGGAGCAGGTTTAGGCCTATGATTATGAGCAACCTGACAAGTATGCGCCACTGAGGGAGAAACAGGTTCAGCAGAGAGTGAGAGGCAGGACCCAGTGTAATGCGTGAGGCTGAGCCTAGTCTTACTGGCAAGATCTGCGCTTTCCTGATCTACTCCATGTTGAATATTCATGAGAACAAGTGTGGGTGGGGATAGAGAGTAGCCTAGGTGCACAGGCTCACCTGGCTTAGTCTGGATTCAGTGTGATCATTTGGATCAAACTCAGACACAGACACAGAGTAGCTGACAGGTAAGACAAATGGATTCTTTAATGTGATTGTTCCAGGCCTTCAATTTGTTAATAAGAAGTTTACTCATCAAATGGTTTAAGAGCTATTGAACACTTGACATAACTGGGCCTCGTATGATTTTGAGACATTTTGTCAGGTTTCATTAAGTAAATTGTGAAGATGGTTAGGTTAGGTTAGGTTAAGAAAATCTTTGATTTTTCTTGTAGTCTCCGAGACTGACTGAGTCAAGATTTTTTTCATTTACAGTATTCATTGTAGATATTACACACAAGAGACTTCTTGAAATAATAATAACTTCTGAGATAGAAATTGGTTGATATGAGGTCAGCATCTGAGAGAAATATTAATCAACAAATGCTTATTGGTCTTTTATCAAATGTCAAAGAAAATAGTGTTGAAGCAGATGTTGAGTGAGGATTGTGCAACACTCAACAGAAACAGCATTCAGCTACAATGGCTTTGATGCTGCCTCAGGACCACACCTTTGTTAAGGGCTAGTCTCTGAATTCCTCTGACTCTTTTTTTGTCAGATTGTAGACATTTCATTCTCCCCTGGCACAAGATAACATAGACATGCCTCTTATGCCTTAAAAATGTGCTCCTAATAATTCAGGTAACCACAGTATTTTATGCCCTGGTATTCAGTCTGCCGTTTGTTTGTCATGTATAATTTTCTCATGGTATTAGGTAGATTGTACATTGTATATATTTTTAGAATACATGTTAATATATGTGTGTGTGTGTGTGTGTGTGTACTATATAGTGTATACATATCAGGAAGTTTGGGATGGGAAAGGATAAATTACTGAGGGTGTGGTTGAGTTCACAGCAGGCCTGTATTAGCACGGACCCAGGCCCTCGAGTCTGGAGAAGTCCTCTGTCCCTCAGGGCTCTGTCACTCACAGCACGGGGATATCTTCGCCATTTCAGTACGACATGGGAAGTAGAGTCGGGACTAATGAGGCTGAATTAAACTAATGGAGGTAGATAAGTGAAACATATGGCACTGTCACATTCCACTTTCACTCCATGAGGGAAAACGCCTGTTTCTGCCAAGGGCAAGGCCTATGCTGCTATTGTCTTCTGATGTGTCATTTGCCGTCTTGGAAAGGAATATGATTGACAGATTGTGGAAAAGTTTTAATTCACCTTTGAATTACAAAACAATAACAATAATGGCAACATGATGAACAAATCATCAGTCAAACAAATGTAGTGTTTTAAAACCAGTTCAAAAGAAAATGTTGTGTCCTGATTAATTTGGGAATAGCCTAATTATGGATATTTTTGACTTAATGAATAGAAGCCATTTTATAACACCGCTGCCCTCTAGTGGTCATTTATCAGACCTACCCAGTGCTCTTTTTTTGCTTCTGATAACTCTGCACTTATTCAGAGTAGGCTGCCAATTGTAAATCAACATTTAGGAACACCTTCAAGCAACATTGCCCACACTGAACTGCATAGCAAGGAAGAAAGGCATAGTGGTATCCAGGACTTCTCCCACCTGGCACTCATGCTTCATTAAAGACACATGCTCATCAGATGCAGGTGGAGACTGTTAGGGAGATTCCGCCTTGTTTCACAGCTGTTTCATTGTGAATGTGATTTGATACATGTCTCTTGTCTTTCCAGTTTTAGTTATAAACAATGAGCACAGACAGAAAAAAGGACCCTCCTCCCTATGTCATACCAGGTAAAGGCCTATGTCTTCATCATGGAACTAAACAACCAACATGATAGTGCAGTTCAGTTCAGAGAACCCACCTAATCTTAATTTAGTCCATTTAAACGAATGCATTCTTATTCAAAGCAATATATTATGATATATAACATACACAATTATGAGAAACATCTTTAAAAGGCTGATAATGGCATACACATACATACTTCGCTTAGAGAAAACAAGTCAACTGTATCTTGTCTAAAGCCATGGTTGGTTGTCTTTTAAGTGTCGGGAGGTGCTGGAGAAGAAGGGGATGGTGTGAGGGTCTACCACGTGCACACACCTTTCACACCTGGATCAAGTACAATCCAGCCTTTCGGACAATCTGATGTTAATGAAAGCCCCTACACATCTGCCGTCCAGGCACAAAATGGTAAGTCTAGGAGTGTGCTCATCTTTTCCCCATGGAAGTCCAGCAGTAGGCTTTTCTTCCCCATGTTAAAATCCTGAAATAGACACTAAAATACACATTTGTATTCATACGAATACATTATCAACCTAAGTCTGTGTGACTTAAGTGAAACTTATTGAGAGGATGCCACTTCAATTAACCAAAATCTACAATAAAATTGGAAAAAAAATATTAGAAAACTGGAATATCAGAAAACATATTGGGAAAATAAAACAAAAACAGTGACCTCTGCTGATGTATCCACTCTGGTCATCATTTACAGTCAGCTCAAGTCATGCTGCAGCACCAACAGACAAGGGAGTGAAGAGGTTTGTGAGTGAGGATCACCAACTAGGCCACAACCCAGGGATGACGACCTGCACAAGCTGTCAGCAGCAGGTGCTCACTGAGGTCTCGTACAAAGTCGGAACGTACGCTTGGATCATGTGCTTTGTCTTCATTCTGTGCGGGTAAGAGCTACTATAAGATGCAAACAAAACAAAGTGTCAGCCTGCACGGCTCATTCCTTTTTGAAGAAGCAAGCGACTGACCACTTGTGTGTGTTTTGTTGCCAGGCTCGTGCTCTGCTGCTGTCTGATCCCCTTCTTCATGAAGCACTTCAAAGACGCCTACCACACCTGCCCCAGGTGCAAACGCGTTCTCTACGTGGACAAGAAGAAATGCTGTTCTTGACCTCCATGTTGGCTCTGGGCCTCTTGGCAGCAGCAGCATAGTGTCATCGAGTCCTTTAGTTTACTGAGGGTCAAAAGAGACCTCCTGCTGCAGCTAGAGACATTCTTTAATAATAGGTAAACTGAAGTTGGTTATGGGTTATGAAGGACTGTGACTCATTCTTGAGTAGTCCACTGCATCAGTGCCTCTGGTTAACCTTGTCTAGGGCAGGCTTGCCATGTCTCTCACTGGGCATGGATGTCAACACATACACTTAATGACCTCTGATGTGACAATGCCAAAGACCTTGCTTATACTGACAAAGTAGAAGCACTGTTTAGACTGCAGACTGTGCAATAGCAAAACTGTATTTTTAAGATGTCTTATATATTTACATTAAAAGATCAATGTGCATTTGGTAATGTATGAACTCTGAAGGATGTTAACTTGATTGGCATGTCATATGTATATAAATGTTTCCTGTAAGTCTTGTCATTACATGCATGGCTTTACTGAAAGGTCTATTTTTTGACTTTTTTTTCTCTGGATGCCCAAAGTTTGCATACTCACTTCATATTGAATAACAAAGCTTTACCTTCTACTTAGAAACCACTACACTTAAGCGTATGCCAATTAATGCACTCATTTTTATAGAAAATTTTATTCAACATACATTTTCCAGCAAAAAGGCAATATACAGGAATAGTTGTTGTACACTGCTGCTACATGGAGGAATTAAACTGGAAAAACTCCAAGATGTGATCTGCAGGTCATCTTCGTACTGCACTTAAACAAGACAAAACTGTTGCAATTGGTTAAAGAAAACAAAATAAAAAATAAAACGGAAAAGTCAGGATCCAAAATAAAACTACACACAATGAATATGAACATCTGAATCAATCTGTACCCAACAAAATTGTTTTTTTTTTTTTTTTTTTTTGTTTGTTTTTACTTTACAGGATTTCTTTAAATATACAATTTCATTGTTGTCTTTACAAAGCCAACTATTCACTAGGGAGCATTCCTTCTGCACTTAAAAAAAAAAGTCTGTATTGGTTATTGGTGCTGGTTTTATTTTCTACACACTCCACCACCAGTCCTATGCGCCTGCAGCATCCCTGCCAATGCAAATTACAGTGAATGTGGAGCGTATTGGGTGTTCACCCTCTGATACAGCAAAACACAGCAGAGTCAGAGGCAGACAGAGGAGTCTGGACAGGCAGAGTGAGGGTGGAGGGCAGGAAGGAGACAGCGGGAAGGAGTGAAAAAAGCTTAAGACCGAGAGGGGAGCAACCCAAAGGGGATATGCAAATCATACTACAACCAAAGTTTACATTTTGAAAAATGTAAACCCTTTGATAATAAGTGCCAACGTGCAAGATGAAGTACAGACAATTTATTTCTTTTTTTTTCTTTCATTTATTTAAAACAGATGCTGTGGATCTTTATTGTTATTTTTGTTTTATTTATTATACAAGATTTGCAGGAAAAAAAAAGACTAAACTGAATTCCTCCAACCAAACTAAGTGAGAAAGAATTGTGTAAACATGAAAATTGACTAGTTGCACTAAGGGACCAAGAAAAAAAAAATGACAACCACTTCAGGGCAACTAGCAAGCTTGGACCATTCGCAGTGAATTTGTTTTTGAAGGACCAGTGTCCTTGTTTCCGCAAATGGCAAATCATCTTTCCGTCGCCTCCCTCCAACACTATGCAGCAGCCTTCTCGCTGTAACAATTCTTTAAAAAAAAAAAAAAATAAAAAATAAAAGTAAAACAAAACCAAAAAAAAAAAAAAAAAAAAATCTACAAGTTCAAACTGTCCTCCCATTTTGCTAAAATCCAATTCATTCTTCCTGACAGTAGGCAGTCAATAGTTAGAGAAGCCAAATTTAACAGCCTCAGAAGGAGGGGAAAAAAGGAGGGCATGGGGGCAGGGAGGGGGAGAAAAACAAAACAAAACGCATCAGCAGTAAATCCATTTGCTGAAGACTTCATACATGGTGCCTGTGTACCCCTTCAGCAGGTGTTAAAATGTGGTGCACACAAGAGAGGTTTGGTTAAAGTCTTTAGTATGGGTGGAGCTGTGGCGTTAGCGTAGAATCTGCTCAGTTGTGGATCTTGATGGCTTTTTCCAGGTACGTGTAGCGGCCTCTCTTTGGAGCTTTGTTGAAATGGTCTAGTCCTAACCAAGGCCTTGGGTGCGACATGTTTCCTGTGGGTGGGGGTGGGGGTGGGGGGGGGGGGGAGGAAACAGCGTGGATAAAACAACCACCATTAGTTGTAAACTGTCTGTCCAACTACAGATTCAACCTGAGGCCACTCTATGGCTTGGGTTTGTTATCCCTTTGAAAACACAGCGGCACTGAATTTGACCGAGGGAGAACTGAGAGAAAACAGTACCTGGCTGCGGCTCGAAGTCTTTCAGGTTGACCTCGTAGTCGTCTTCGTTAATGTACTGATGCCGGCCCATCATGACAATCGCAAATTTAAACTGTAGGGAAGAGGGCACCAGTGAAAATAAATAAATACAGGGTAGCCCCAGGACCCTCCAACTTAAAACCACTTTGACTGAAATGAAATACCAACTTCGCATTTGCACAGTTTTTGGTGAACAGGCTACAACCAGGGTAGCCTACTTCGGTAGCACTGTCTGTCTGTCTGTGTGTGTGTGTGTGTGTGTGTGTGTGTGTGGGGGGCAATTAGGCAAAATCTAATTAAACATGCACTAATTTACATACATTTTAAAACACAAAATCTGAGCATTGGATACAGCCAGGTTCAAAATGTTGTTTTCATTGTGTTCAGATATTAGATGGGGGGAAAATTAGAGGGATTTATGGATATCTACTTTTGTTATCCTGTAAATCAGAATATGTTGTCAATAGCCTTAAAATAAATAAATAAATAAATACATTTTTGCCATGTTTTTAGGCATATAATGTTATGCAAGTCAGGCTAGGAATAATATATCAACAAACCCCTCTGTAAAAATCTTCTAAATATAGTTAGGCATAAGTCTAGAAAGTTTGGTTATGTAAGTGCTTGTGAAGTGAAGATTTCGTGCTCAGAGTGGGAGGAAACTCATTTTGAGAAAACAGCCTTGAAAGACAGCCAATGAGATTCCGTTCTCAGCCTAGATTCACATAGCGTGATACAGGAAAAACAGAGCTTTCCAACGGTACTACACATGATATGTTTTGGACCACGGTCGCGGGAGTGCATGCAAGGTTAGAATGCTAACTTTTGCTGAATTTAGGGTAAATATACATGTGCGAGACGACAATATAATGAAAAACACCTAAATGTGTAAATCAGACTTTTTTGTTGTAGTAGAGTGAGAATACATGCTAAGGTAACAGACTAACTCAAAATCTCGAAATTGACCAGGGCATGAAAAAAACAATGTTTTCACCTGCCGTGTCTCTCCTTAATTCTACCAAAGGAATAATATCTTGCGAATGAAATTCAAGACTTTATAAAGGAAATTCATACTTTTAAGGCGAAATTCAATACTTCTGACATTAAATGTAAGACTTTTTCAATATGTTTGAGACCCCGCGGGTACCCTGAAATAAATAAATAAATAAAACAAACAAAAATAAATAAATAAATAATAATAATAAAAATATCTGCCAAGGGCATACTGCATCCTCAGACACTATCTGGGACAAGGAAAAATGTCAGATTATCCACTGTATCTTACCTTCTCGAACTCCTTCTCCTGGATGTCGAGCATGGTCTGAATCCTCCTCATGACCTCTCTGAAGGACTCGCCCTATAATAGAATGCATACACACAAGTTCAGATTAATTCACACATTGAGTATTGTGGGAATTATGATGAATATTGCAATATGTATCCCCAGTATCATGGTATACTGGAATGCTGTAAATAATGCAATTTATTTAAATACTACTTCCTGTCTCAGGTTACATTGTTACTTTGGATCAGAAGAGACAGATAGTTAAATAGATTACAACACTGCGCTCTACTGGTTGAGGGCTTAAACAGCACAAAATGCACCACTGTCTCATAGCACATATACTATTAACATATATTGTGTTTTTGAGAATCAACAACAATAACAATAATCAATCAACAATTTTCAAGTATTTTAGCCCTTCACAGCAGTATTTCTGAATGTGCCAGTCTAAAGCAGATGCGACATAACAGATTAACACCATCCACGGTCATCAGTAAATGGAGATATAATTGCAGATATGCCAATACCAGTCAACAAGGGAGATATTGTTTGATAGCGATAGTAGGCGGATATATCGGAGCATCCTTGTCTTCCACACAAACCCACCTGTCGGATCTTCAGCAAGAAGGGAATACCAAAGGTCCCAAAGACTTCTTTGTGGAAATGTGCAACAGGAATCAGCATCTCGCTCTCTTTGTCCAGGTCCACCTGGTCCAGAGGGATCTCCTACAAACAAACAGGCAGCCAGACACCATGCATGTTAATGGTAGCCAGTGACAACAGCAACAAATGGGTCACCACCCCATGATCGCCCACACATACACACAAGCACAAATGCAACACAAAGACACTCTATGAACAAGAGCTCGTTTTAACAATAGCACATAAGGCAAACAATGGCCCAGCACGCACTCACCTCTATTCTGAATGTCCGGCTGGCCGCTGGAGATAAACATTCTAGCAGTTCGTCCTCTTGGTGAACCCCGATAATTTTGTAGCTAACAATTTCTAAGAGCCTGAGAAAGAAAGAAAGAAAAAGAAGAAAGAAAAAGAAGAGAGAGAGAGAGAGAGAGAGAGAGAGAGAGAGAGAGAGAGAGAGAGAGAGAGAGAGAGAGAGAGAGAGAGAGAGAGAGAGAGAGAGAGAGAGAGAGATCAGACACTTGTACAGGAAAGCCGGGGGGGACTAGAATAGGATGCCTTTCTGTGGCGTCCTTGAGCAAACCCTGTAATGACGAAACGATTCAGAGGCAGGCAGGACTGTGCTGTGGAGAGGAGGTGCGTGGGCGGCCGGTACCTACCTCAGCTTCTCCGAGCCTTTGTCAGAGAGCTCCACGGCCTTTTTACATTCCTCCAACAGGTCCCTCACGCATCCATGCTTGTCAGGGTATAGTGTTATCTCCTAGGGGAGAAAGACCAGGCAGGGATGCAGAGAAGGATGGGGAGAACAGGGGCATCAATGCAAGGTTGTGGAAGGAAAGGCTGTATTTACAGACATATACACACACCTTCAAAGTAACACAGGCATAGGTATTGAGGTGCTGTTTTTACCTCTTCACGAAACTGACTGTTGAGCCATATGGATTTGAAACTCCGCCTGTTCTCAAAGTCCGTGATCTTCATCTTCAGCTGAGGGCAGAGAGCGGAACACACACTCAGTCAGTGAATGGTACACAAACAAACAAACAAACCTTGGATTCACGCAAACTCTTTCTATAGAGCAGTCACCCACCTGCTGGTAGTAGAGCTTCTTGGGCTGCCGGGGCTTAAAGAACTGCAGCAGGTCTCGGAGAGTGCCTTCATAGTTGTGCCTGAGAGGGTTTCCTGGGCCATCTCTGTACCTGCCAGATACGAGGGCAATTGATCAGTACAGCCAATATGGAGGGCAGAAGGAGACAGCAGGGTTCCCACTGTAAGTCACATGTCAAATTCCCTGATGCTGCTCATCATAGGTGCAAAAAAAAAAAAAAAAAAAGGCCAACAATAACTGGAATGTGTGAAATAATCCAATAAAAAATAATACTGCAAGGAAAATATTGCTTTTTGACAGATACCTTGGTAAATTTAAACTTGCTACGCTCAAAATTCCCTGCTATTCCATGACTTCTCCCAAACAATGACCAAATTCCCTGACCACTATCCCTGAATAGACATTTTAAATTTCCATGACCCGTGGGAACCCTGGAGACAGATAAACAGACTGCATTGGCAGAGAGAGAGAGAGAGAGAGAGAGAGAGAGAGAGAGAGAGAGAGAGAGAGAGAGAGAGATCAGTAGACAGAAGAATGAGGAGAGAAGAGACCGCTACAGAAAGAGGCACATGGGGATCTACAGACAGAGCGGCAAGGTGAGTACACAGGAAAGAAAGAGGCAGAGAGACGTGTGACAAACGCACCCCTGGGACTTGAAGAACTGCAGGAGCATGGGGTCAGTGTTTAACCTCTGTGCTACAGTCTTAGCCACCTGCAATACCAAAACAAGCCAGTAAGATCACACGCGTAGAAAATATCAACTGTCATATGGGACACGATAAAACAAACAGCCAAACATAACCTCTCTAAAGGACAGTTGACCCCTTCACTCTACCTGGAAGTAGTTCATTCTGTTTGACAGTGTGACGACAAAGCCGGGGTCATTGTGGATGGTTTTGTCGCAGAAGATGACGTCGACGCGGTGATACAGGTCTCTGAAGTAGTCCTTGGCTGTGGGCAGCTCACTGGTGTCATTCTCGGGGTCGTCCCTGCAAAGCCAAAGTGACAGCTGTAAGTGTATGCATGCCCAAAGGAAGTGCTGTCTGACTTGTTCTTGCAACAGAGGAAACAGGCCATCCTTACTTCTGGAACACAATAATGTCTCCATCCATCAACTCATCCAGAGCCTTGTCCAAGGAGACGTCATAGTCTTGTATACGTTCTGTTAAATTCGGTTTAACTTCCTGTAATGGATTCACACAACACACGTACACATTAGTCACAATGATCATAGCTCACACATGAACAACTTTCACTAAAATGTAGCCAAACATGGAGACAACATTGTCATTACTTTTACTACATTATTTTTCTCCAAAACATAGTTTTATTCAAGTAACTTCCATAAGGTAAACCACATATGCAATATCCCAGAAATGAACCTTTGAACACTAAGTGAGGTTTGGGGGAATCCATGGATGCATACCTCATAGAGGATAAGACTAGTTCCCTGCTGGAACCCTGCTCTTTCACACATGACGGGCAGCAAGTCTCCTGTTTACAGGCCAAACAAAAGTTCATGTTAGAAAAATTAACAGCTTTAAGGCTGGTTGTATGTGAAACCAGTGTATTCATCTTGGGTTAGGGCTGATTGACTTACGTATTTTACAGGATATAGGCGTGTAGATATGTCCGCAATAATTTAAGCTTCTGGTTTTTGGATCGTACATCTTCAAGAACAACATGACATCATCTGAAGGGGAAAAACAGTGACAAACAGCTAAGCGCTAAAATATGAGGTGTGCCAAGTTAAAATCAGGGTGTGTACCGATCAACATATGTCAGGTTGACGAGTGGAAAGAAGAACAACGCACACACAGTTGGCATTGTAAAAGAGCAGATCAAATATCAAATCCTAGGGAGTCAATGCAAAAGGTGTACAAGCTGGCACATTTACATGATCTAAGTGAACAAGCACCTTATGTCCACCACAACAGTGGAAGGCACTCGAATACGGCCCATTCCTTCTAGAACAGCACGTTCTATTTACTCTCGTACATTAGATGTAAAATAAGAACAGGTTATGACTGATCATGGATACAAACCACGGACAGTGCCAAGTCAGACAATCCCCTGTAACACTTACGGTCTTTGTCGAACTTGGGTAACGTGGCTCCACTGGCAGCCATCTCTGGGTCTACTGTTTCCAGAAATATTGTCCACGGGTTTTCATTGTCACTCAAGTCAATCATCTGCGTGATCAAGTAGCAAGTATTAGCAACCATTTTCTTCCCCTTTAACAAAGGGAAACATACAACACAAAACCGTCAATAGGAAGGGCTTTATTAACCTAGTCAGTAAGGGAACTAATGGCTGAAGAGGTTTATTTATAAGATGCTAGAATTTGTCCATGCTTTTTGTAGGATATACACACAGGGTCAGGTGAACAGGTAGGGTGAACGAACGAACGATGCATTCTTTCATCAAACACGACACTCTCGCTAGTCGACACACAGGGCTATTTTAAACACAGAGTGAACACAGGGGTTGAGCAGATGCTGCGGCTGCTGCCGCTACACTCACAGACTTGTTGCAGTCGGCCTCGTAGTCGAGCATAGCGGGCCTCTTGGTGCCGTTGCTCCGGGCCTGCATGGGCCACAACCTCATCTGGTCCTGTGGGAAGCCCTGCAGCAGATCAATACAACAGACACTCAAGCACGATTTAAATGCATACATACGCATTATTTGTGCACCTAATCCATGACGCTAGGACAAAGCATTTAGACGTCATGAGTAGAAGTACTAACCATGGTCTGTGACAAGTTCTGGACAAACTCAGCCAGCGTGGAGCTCTTAAGCACCTTGAACACTGTGTACTTGACCTTCTCCTCGTCATACATGTCATTGCCCTGGTGACCACAGAACTGGTCCTCTGTTACCATCTGAGAAGATCCAAAAAAAAAAAAAAAAAAAGAGTCAGTAAATCGATGTGATCCAAATGAGCTTAACCCAGAAACTCCAGCGCTGAGCTGAGCCAAGGGCAGGGATAAGTCACTGACCTACTGCTTTAGATGTTCCTTTGTTCTTCAGGGCCACGGTCAAAAACCTATCTATCTAACCCGCAGCCTTTCAAAGCAGCAGCATGACTAGAGACTCTCGCCACTGGGCCAGAGACAAGGTCACGGTGACCTTCAGAGCTCAAATTCCCTCAGTCTTCCTTTCCTGTTTATAATTCTATACACGTGCAAGCGTTCATTTATCCCAATAAGCTCACAGCACAAAAAGCACCATGACCCATACACATCAACAGCATAAATAACTCAGCTGGCTAGGTTGGCACTTCCATAGCCCAGTAAGTAAGCTTTTAGGGATCATTTCTGATCAACATCAGGTGCCCACAAATCTTTTGTAACCAAACAGCTTAAAAGAATACGAGATCGGCTTAAAAAAAAAAAAAAAAAAAAAAACCACAATTATGAAAAAACAAAAAAAAAGCAAACAGTCGTTAGCATGCGTGCTTTACCAGTTCACTGACCTGCACTTGCATGTAGAGGTGGGCCTCCTGTCTCTCTTTCCTCTTCTGGGCCTCGACCCGCTTCTCCTCCTGCAGACGTTCCACCAGCTGCTGAGGGATGTCCACGTCAGTCACCGGCATCAGCACCTCACCTGGGACACACACAAAACCAAAGAGTCAAAAGGGACATCACACACACACACACACACGTCAGGCTGCTTATTCTCCAAAGAATAAAATATACTCTGCTATCTTTCTCTCATTCACATACATACAAAGAGCACAACACACCAGCATGGTATCAGCCATTTTCACAGACAGACAGGCTAAAATATAGGCTACTCCGCTAACTTTCTCTCACACACATACACAGAGCACAAGACACCAGCTTGGAACCAGGCATCTTTCACAGACACACAGAGCAAGGGGACTACACAAGACACCATGTTTACCCTCCAGAAAACATTCCAGCCTTGCACTCACTCCCTCACTCACACGCACGCACGCACAGATCTGCTCAGACTACACAAAACACCCATCTTGTTTACTCTTCAAAAAAAAAATATACACAGCAGTGCATCACTCAAACATAACATGGAGGGCAACCAGCAACAGTCCATTTCTTCTTTCCTTTTTTACCTTTTGTACCATGATTACATTCTACCCTTTGCGATTAAGTTTCACATGCCCATCTCATTCTGATTGTATACCAGTGTGGATGCTCCAAGACATTGCTGTAAAAAAAAGCTTAATGCTCAGTCACTTCCCTGAATAAACAATGGATTGACTGCACCGTCTTGTGACGACACAAAATCCCAGGGAAATCTGAAGGTCAACATTACTAGTTTTCAAAATTCAATGGGATGGCTAATGAACAGTCAGGTAAGGGCATTCAACAAATACAATCTCAAATACTGTACATAGGCAGCTCACATCTACTAGACACGGTTTCAAGAGTCACTAGGCAAACAATAGAAATCACACAAAACAGCAGCAACAGCCTTACTCTTTCTTACACACACAGTCCCAGCAGCTCATTTGCAACAGTAGCTTTACTCTCACACACACTCACACTTTGAAGACAACATCTAACAGACATTATGGTGTAATGCACTGATGTAATGCTGCTTGCCTAGCACAGTCGTGGTTCAAAAGCAACACATACCACAAGCACCGAGTGCATTACAGAGAAGCCCAAATACACTCCAGAAAATCTGCCTAACCTATTTGCGATGACTCAGCTGGGAGTAACGGGAAACTAAAATATCATTTGTGTCACGAGAATCTCGGGCCTCTGCACCGCTGCTAGAATGTGTCAAGGGCGAGCGAGCGAGAGAGAGAGAGAGACACTCACTGAGCTTGGACTCCCGGATATACACCAGCATGTAGGCGTTGGTGCAGTGACGGACGGACAGGTCGTCGTCGTGGCCGCCGTAGTTGTGCTCGATGGCCTCCTCCTTGGTGCACCGCGACACCACGTCGTCATCGAACTTACACCACTGAGGAGGGACACATGAAGGTGGGGAACAAGCGTCCCAAGAGGCGTCAGTTCAGATTCTTCACATTTTGTTTTAAGATGCCAATAAACAATGCAATAGATAATGCATGCAAGACAAAGTGCCTTCTATTAGTCAACACCAGTAAAGTAGCCATGTTATCTAAGCACAGGCCAATGAAATAAGACACCAATAACTTTGGTTAGAAACATCAGATTTAGATTGTTCTTATGTCTTAATTAAACCGATTCACACAACTAGCTTCACATCTAAATTAGGCAGTGGGCTACACATTCTCCATTCTCTTTTTTTTAACTAAAATCCAGTGACAGAAACCAACAACTAGTCAGCAAAGCTATAATCTGAATCTGGCCCATTCTCTACCATTGCTTTATGGTACATATGAGAAGAGCCATCATAATTCCATTACGTCAGTTGTGACAGCTGCTGCAAAGAAGCTACATCCTCTGAATTAGAATAACACAGTTAAATGGCAGGTGGAAGCCATTATCATGAAAACAAATTGTCACTTGTTAATCACAGACTGTTCCTAATCATGTCATTTTTAAAAACACACGGATAATTTAGAAGTAATTTCTTGTGGTTGTGTTTGAGAACAGCAAAAAAATGTATCATTTAAATATTTCATGTAGACATACAGATATTACGCATATCTGTGACTGACTCTTTAATGAGGTCTCCCGCTGTAAATGGTAATTGATCTAATTAAACACAAATACAGGTTTTTTAAAATACCATGCCCATGATGCAGTCTCAAAACGCTACTACACATCTACAGTCCCCACAGAATCAATGCACAGCAAATCCATCCCCACCCCCAGTGAAAGTAAGTAAAGCTCCTCACTATTGGCTCGGTGACACTCACTTTGCCGTCTCCTTTTGGGTTGAGATAGACGACGTAGTGGCCGCCGTGGTTGTCCCCGCTGTGCACAAGCACTGCGTGCAGGATGTAGTTAGCTGGGTCCTTGGCGTCTGTCTTCTGGAGGAACTCGTCCAGTGGTAGCTGCTCGGGGAACTCGAACCTGGAGGCAGACACGTAAACAAGGAGTCAGAGCCATCAAGCATTGTTTATCTTTAGTCACATAAGATTCAGATCCTCTTTCTTTGAGGAGGAAAAAGTTAACCAGCATCAGATGCTTAGTATTAGTTCTTTGTTTGGCTCAAAAGAGACCCTTAGCATTGCTCTTTCTAAAGACGCAACACAATTAATCAGTCACATAGACATTTAAAAATTCAGCCTGTGGTGCGACATGTTCATCGGTTTTAGACCATACTGGCAAATAAAATAACTTATTCAATTAAATGTTAAACTAAATGTACATTTTAAGGGCATCACAAAATGTTTCAAAAGTGATCAAGGTGTAGAATAAAGGGCTGGAGAAAATGACCATAGCATTGCAATACTAAACCTAACAAGAGTGCACTGATACAGGGAAATTCTTTGGTCAGCATAATGAATTTCAACAACCAACTCAAAGCTATTTCACACCAACACTAGCACATGTGCAACCTGACATCTTATGGTCTTGTGATGCTAGCCCAGTACAATCAATAGCCTTGGAAACAAATCATTCCACAACAGTCAAAGATATTAATGATTCTGTTCAGGTTTTTAACGCATTTCACCACAACTGGTCATTGCGTCAGAGAAATTAACACACATCACACAGCTATGATTTCAGAGCTTTTAAACAATAGATCTAATGGGGAAAGTTCAAATCTGAGTGCCTGTATCTGAGCATAATAATAATAATAATAATAATAATAATAATAATAATAATAATAATAATAATAATAAATAAAAATCAGAGACAAGATCTAGAATTGTTTAATCAAAGTCATCATCATTCACATGGTAATCTAGTCAAACTGAGAGACTAGCAAAAAAACATCTACAATGTAGAATCCAATTTAGAGGCAAAGCTAGAAGTAAAAGCACAACCACATTTCATCTCCTCCAAGATTGATTATAGGCAGGTGCACACTTAAATCGTGAACTAAAACCACTAGTAAAAAAAAAAAAAAAAAATAGAAAAAAAAAGAATTGAGCTCACATAACCACGAAAACCCACCCGTGTATGTGTAAGGGCTTCAAAGTGAAAACAGAAAAGCTGGGTCTGCAGACAAAGATGTTAGATCTAGGAGAGCAGATAAGAGTTGTGCAATGCATGCCACCACTATGGAAGTACAACAGGCAACTTCCCCTCACAGCACAGCGTTCAGGAGAATGCAGCATTTTCAGCTGCTCTGAAGGCCAGCATCAAGGACTTGGACATCTGTAGCGAGGGAACACTATGGGCTAGAGATGGGAAAAGGTGCAACGTGCGCCCTTTTCAGCCATTAGCCGCATAAACACACCACTATCTCCTCAGTCTATAGGGGATTTTTTTTACTGAACCTGCCTGCATGTCCGCCATAGGGTACTGCTGGCTCCCTTCAATCAGCCCGTCAGGTTAAGTAGGTCATCAAGTAGTCCTGGTCCATGGCCTGCACTACTGGGGTGTGTTTCCCAAAACCATAGTTGCTGTTGACAAGTTAGTTGGTTGGCAATGGGAAATTGCATTGCAACCAACAAAGTTACTAAATTAGTTGGCAACTATGGTTTTGGAGAAACGTGTTCCTGAACAATCCGCATTCACGGGAATTTACTGGCCAGGGCTGTTCTTTACCAGGAAGTTGGAGGTCTGAGCACACTGTGCAGAGCACAGAAAGCATGCAGGGGAGGGGAGTGACGAGTGACAACCGTGGCTCCTTGCGTCTTAATGCAAAAAGCCTGTGGGGCCGCAGTGGAGAGTGAGAGAAACCGGTCTTCCGCTGATCCATGCCCATCCATGAGTCATTCTCCCTCACTCTCTTTGAGGCAGGTATTTAAAGCACTGCACCAGCAACTCTCTACTGCTCTTCAGTACAGTTTCATGATATAAATGGGCACTGGGCACTTTTAGAAACCGCATCAGAATGGGCACTGGCTCTCAGCAGGACATAACGGTCAGACATATACAAGTTCTAATGGCTACCCCGCAGACTTGTGGGCCCAGTGGGCCCATCTAAAGTACTGAGTGCTGGTATTGAGTGTGAGTGGTGGTGATGTCGATGGTTACCTGTCGTTGATCTTGATGTTTTGGTCGGTCTGGGGGTCGTACATGAACCTCATCAGTTGCAAGTGCAGAATTGGGGGAAAGGTCAGGAACTTGACGCCTTTTTCGGCCTCCTGAAAGACGAGTGGGACAGGGAAAAGAGCAAATTTACTGGGACAGGAAAACAGGATGGTGAGTGAAAATAGCCATGTAAAAAATGGACATGGTGATAAGGCCAGAAGTAGGGCTGTCGCTTTCAAATGTCACAATTTGAACTTACAACATAGTCTAATGTGCATAAAATAGTGACACATTAAAATCTGAATGGGTTATTTATAGTTGAATATCAGTTAAACAGTGACAGCCCTTAGTTGAATTGGTTCATATTTGTGTGTGTCTGTGTGTGTGTGTGTGAGTGAGTGTGAGAATCTGTCCGCGTGTGTGTTTTGCCCACCTGGAGTCCATGCTCTCCGGCATCATACTTGTTATCTCCGTCCAGCTGCTCAACAGCCACATAGTCTTTGAATGACTCAAAAACTGCAGGGCAGAGGAAAGGCCATGTCAGTCATAAGCGCCATAAAAGAGGTAGTCCCTCCCTCCAAACCACCCAGCACCTCATCCCAAACAACCCAGCCACCTCCTATTCTCGAGTGGGGCTTTTCCTCTCTTCGGCTAACCCATCCTACTGCCAGAAGTAGTACTTTGCATTGAGGCTTGAGTCATCGACTTTAAGATCAATGAAAATCAGGCTGGGGCGACTTGACAAGACACTCACCGCTAGATTTTTGAGTGTCAGCAAAAGCAGCAGCAGAGCATTTGCTTTCACAGCAAACCGCACACAGACCATCAAAAATACTCACTGTTCTTTTTTCCTTTTATGCTGAGCTGAATGTCGTAGTAGTCCTCTATCCGCTCAGACCGGTAATCGACGTGCTTACACTGGATATAGGACTGGAAGAGGAGAGGGGGTTAGAGAATATCGGCACTATAGGGGAAGACTGCAGCTGTGCCGTTGTTAACAGCGAGTGCTGATGCGGAGCTGGACCACTTACCACCATCTTTCCTCTGAAGAGCTTTGGGATGGTGCCCTCCACACAAGTGCCTTTCATTTTGTTCTCAACATTGTCCAGCAGCTAAACAAGACACAACGTCAAGGTCAAAACAATGCCGAGTGTTCAATGCTCTCAATAGCCACCCTGTTTAGATATTCGATGACCCTTGAGATTGAGCCAAGTGGAAGGAATTGGGAAATATATCAAATACGGTCTCAAAATCACTTACCACTCTGCACAACTCCTGCACATCATGCTGCATGAAACTGTCAAGGGTCTCCCACCTATGAAAAACAGGGAAGATGCTCAGGAAGCAAGCCAAAAAGACAATAGCTACAGTATAAGGGTAGAAACAACAAAAAAGCAGGAATGACCAGAGTCCAAGTGACTGATTAACAAGTGCAAAACGTGTACTTGTAGAGTAAAACCCACTAAAAACACACTCATGTACATACAGTTAACCTCCTCCTAATTCACAAGCACACTTACCCAAAAGACTTGGTGAGCTTCTTAGTCCCTACTGGTTTGTCACTGTGTTGAAGTTCATAGAAAACCCTTTGTAGGGCAAGTGGGACACTTTTGGAGGAGTCATCGCCTTCGGTCGGCATCATGTACACAGCCTGAAAGCAATGGGGAAAGGGGTGGAGGGAAGGGGATAAAGATGGGCACCTTCAGAAACCGGCAGACACAAACTGAGGACCAAAGTCCAGGACTCTACTTATGAAGAGAGCAAGGGTAAATAATTATTCTTTCCAAATCCGACCCAATGTACACAGACCTATAAACTGTGAAGTCTAATTCAATCATCTCAAAGTCCTTCTTGAGTTAAATGGCATGTTAGCCTTAGGATCATGCTACGTTTTGTGTATCCCCCATGGGGGGACCTTTAGGAAGCCAAAGTAGTGTACTACTCCCAGTAGGGATGCGATTTCCTCTACAGGGTAATCTGATGTGCAGGTCCAGAGCACCAGACACCCAGGTCACATTTGAGAGAGTACTGCCTGTAACCTCACCCTCCGCAGCTGGTTGGTGAAGAAAAGCGTCTGCAGCAGGCTGTTCATGTAACACGTGGCTCCCTGGTTCTTGAGCCCCACGTAGCCGGTGTGCTTCTTTGAGTCCCACCTGCAGGGGAGAATGACACATCGTCAAGGAGCTGTTCACTGGAGCTTCACCGTTTGTGAGATTTTGACAGGAGCACTGAGAAAACGCCAGCGGTGTGAAAGGAATACTTACGCCACCCCGTGCGGAGCATCTGCCTGCACAAAGACTTCAAAGGTGACTTTGTCATCCTCTACAAATCCCCTCTCTGGATCAGTCACGTCCTAGAAACGTAGAAGAATGGGAAAACAAGTATGAGACACTGTACTGAGCCGAGAGTCTAAACCAAAATGTCAACTGCTGTTCACTTTAACAGTACAAACATACAGACAACAAACCAATGTCACCCAAAATAGAACTAGAAGATGCTTCATTCATAATTTGTGCATGTCTCACAACAAAGGCCATTAGTTAACTGCATAATTTCAGTGAAGGTTCTACGGGTATATTAAATGTCTGGGTGGTCCTCCTGTTCTGCTTCTACAACCACCTAAACATGAAGCGGTTGACAGGGGGTCAGGTTTAGGACTCCGAAGCAGCACTTACACTCCAGGACATGAAGTTGGAGAAGCCCCAGTCGTTCTCCTTGTGGAAAAACAGGTGGCTAATGCGGCGACTGAAAGACTTCTCGTCATCTTTATAGTTGATGATCTTCAGCATTGCCTGAGCGTGACACGACCATGACCTTCAAATTCAAAACAATCAATCACAATTAGTCAATCTGCCATTCACTTTCACTCCAAGTGATGAAATCTGACATTTCTATCTTAATTTACTTGCTTACTGGTATCACTGACTAAAGAATAAAGACCCATCATTTAATAATTACAAAGCATTACATAAACTTCAATGATTACCAATGGCAAAATGGCTTAAACTGGGGGTCGCCAAGAATATGAGGTGTCACGAATTGATTTGCAAGTTTAAAAACTGGGATATTCAGCAGAACTAGAAGTAGGCTTACAATTCAAAGTGTTTCCATAATGATCCTCTGAAAGTGAATGCTCTGTTTACGCAAACTCAAATCTCTACCTGCCCTCTTACGATGATGAGCTCGAAGGTGCTGTGCGTGAGTTTACCAGTGACAGAACACTATGCAGCCTTCTTTTGCCGCAGGAGCACCAGTTAGACATTGGATGAGTGACTATCCATTGGAAAATAATACATCAGATTGTCAAAGGCTGCCATTGACATTAATGCCTTTGGTGTTGACAGCCTAGCTCTGAGAGAAGACATTTTTCTGCCTCCGCCACCAATGCCCATCTCGCTACATTTTCCAAAGTTAAACTATTTTTTTGCCAGTTGGAGAGAAAGTGGTCATGAGACTTGGCAAAAGATTTTTTGGGGGTCGCCAGACAAACAGTTTAAGAACCACTGTTCTAATCTACCAAAACCAGAAGCTTTGGTTGCACTCACGTGGAATCAGACTCTGCATTGCACTGCAGGAAGAAGCCCACACTTTTCTGGTGAGGCCTGTCTGGGTAGAAGCGTGGCATCACCATGATCTTCCAGGGCAGATTCCTCACGAAGCAGGAAGGGCTGAGAACAGACTCGCTCAGCCGGCTGAAGCGCTCCACCACAAAACGGAAGGTGGCCTCCGAACGCCAACTGGTGTCTAAAATCACAAAAAAGTAACAAGGTTCAAACCGAGGAAGGATTGACATTACCCACCGAATACCAAATAAAGCCCCTCAGGGCCATAACATGTTAAGTGATTTAACTGCTGGCCACAAAGTGGCATGATATCTGCTTGTAATAGTGCCTCACCATCCTCCATATCTTCCTCTGTGTTGTTATGCCCGTCTGCCATGGCCATGTTCCCGTTGATGACAGGGTTCTGGGGGATTCTAGGGGGATCATCTGTGTCCCCAGCTAACAGAGGCCAAAACAGAAGGGGTGTGTGGGGGAAGAGAGAGAGAGAGAGAGAGAGAGAGAGAGAGAGAGAGAGAGGGAGGGAGGGAGGGAGGGAGTGTATCACACAAAAACAAAATATTAGATTGACATGTACAGAAAACAACGGACATTCCCTGCATTTCATTTAACTGGGACATGCAGATAGTTCAATAATTCCCTATCAGAACTTCATGTCTTGGTGTGGTGGTCATATGAGAACAAAACACAATAGAAATAATTGTACATTACACAAAAAAAAATAAAAATAAACCAAAAGGTGGGTGTCTCAGCAACCCACCATAAAGTAGGCTCACTATTAAATGCAACCAAGTCTGACAGAAGCCAATTTAAGGATGAAGCAATGAAGGATGAAGCAATAACCATACAAGAATCCATCAAAGTTCCAGGAAGAGTACTCTGATATGCTTTGCAATCTGACCTCATTTTGTCTAGTGGATTATACTAGCTATGGCAGGTGCCAATGATCTAACGTGCCCATCTCCCTTTCACTAAACACCAACAAGACCCACAATTGCAAGGCATACTTGTAGGACCTAGTCATTTTTAAATATATTTTGTCTGTCTGTTTTGTCTATAAGACCCATCCACAGTTTGTCTTATAAAAATGTGTAATTGGTCTAATTTATGTTTTGTTCATTTGCTGACAGACAAACAACATTTTCTACATAGATTAACAACATTGTAATGTAATGTTGGTAAATAACCTATTCGATATATATATATATTACTGCATTAATATCAATAAGTGACGTGAAATTAAGTGAATTTAATATCTAAAAATTACAATCTAAAATGCCTAAAGATCAATCTGGCGAGTTATGTTCATAAAAGACCTACTACATCATCCGCAGGCTGGCCTGTTATTTCGGACTAGGCCTGAAAACTGACCAGCTGAAGGAATAACGTATTAAGTTAAAACTACTTAACGTTACGCCCCCGTATGACTGGCATTGAAAATAATTGTGCATTTCACTGAGAATAAAAATGAACGATTTACCCGTAATTTACTGCTGATGCGACTTGCTATGAGAGGTTGATTATAACGTTATCATTAAATATGGCGAAGTTTCATGGATCGAGGGAGCAAATCCCCGCGCTGTGTCGATGTCTGCACATGGAGGCCTTGCCGCAGCCTCCTAAGCTCCGCTCAGTATTTTCGCATCACCATAATGGAGCTACCTAAGCCAACAACAAACTAGGGCATCAGAAATAAACAGGCCTCCTGCCCATATAAAAGACAAACGACGGTTCGGTTTAACACATAACGTTAATACTGCTACTGGCGAATAAAAATCACTAATCGCCTGCATTAGTTTGTCATGCTATGGAGTGGGGTAACAAATTAGTTTACTTAGCAATCCGGTTAACTGACTTTAAACCGCAAAATGTGAAGGTAGCTAACGTTAGCTAGCGGGCTAGCAAACTAACAGAGTCGCTTACTGGTTAAACGAAAGTGACATTTCTGTTTTAAAAACATCGACATAGCTCACAGGCGAGTCATTACTGCAATGTAGTTGAAACTGTCAAGGCTTTCTGGCTAAGTAAACAAATACATACGCAAGCAGGCCTGACACAAAATTGATCATTGCAAAATAACGTCCTCCATCTTGGAATAAAACTGCCATACACTCCCCCTTGCTGCAACTTTTGGATAGAACTGTGGCCCTCCAAATTAAGCTAGCAGAACGCTAACTGAAATAGCATTTCTGGCCATGGATTAAATATATATATCCGTTAATTCAACTGCATACATTTCTAAGACCTAAACTGCATCGTTATTTGTCGGAATATTCTAGGAATTAGTTTGTATAACGTTACCAGTCGAAGCTTGTTACGTTAACGTAACTGGCCATCTTATATACACTATGCAAAATTACAAGAAGAGCGATGTTGATGTTAATTTTAACTGTTACTACTCTAGATATAAGCATGGGCCGCAGTCTCAATTAAAATGTGAGAACAGTAATGTTAGTCTTAAAATAAATTAATGAAAATGGAAGCATAGACGAACCCACGGTCTGCGACACTCGGAAAGGCGACGGCAGTGCTTCACGTTGAAAACATTACCTTTAGCTTACGTTACTAGCTGGCTATCGCTAGCTGATAACGTTCAGGCTAGTTCGCGTTTAGTAGTGCGGTTAGTAACGTCATTTGATATCGACTTGGGCAAACGTTAGCCATAGTTAATCCCAAGTGATGGGTTGCTAACGTCCAGTGTCTCTACAGACAACGATGTAAAGTTATCTGGGCAATTACCAAGCGCTTATCAATAGTAAATAAATTAGACCGTGTATGTAATGTTAACGTTATAACTTCTGTTGCTCAGCTAACGATAACATGTCAACTAACGTTAGCGTTACCAGGCTAAATAGCCGCACAACCCAGCACATTAGTTTAATAACTTACTGTGATCCAATTTACTTAGAATGGCCAAATTGTCCACCTAAATAGTTTCTACGCTTCCCCACGTTAATTAAAAATGCAACATACTTAAACGGCTCAGTAACCGGCCTGGCCTATGTGCTAGCCTAGTTATCTGCGCCACGTTTATTGCAGTCAATTCCCTGAGGTTAACGTTAGCTAAACAGCAGTTTGCTAGAGCAATGTTAAAGTTGGCTAATAAATAATTTGCCACATGTCTCTGCAACATCACCATATTGTAATCTATAAGGTAACGTGTGTGAGTTGGACAGAGATGATGGAACACTGGGTTCATCATCTGTCACCAAAAACACTGGCTAGATTATTTAGCCCGCTAACGTCATGAGCTACTGCAGTTAGATGACTGACCAGTTCACTAGCTAACTAGCCAGTGGTTGCTAGCATGCCGTTAGCCTTGCGATAATTGTTTAGAGTTAACGTTAGCTGGCTAGGCAAAACGAGGTCAAAACATTCACACTGATGTTAGCCATGAGGGGAGCAACATCACATCACCATGTAATTCATTGTCGTCTTGAAGTTAACTATGTGCATTGCCTATACCTAGTAAGGCATAAAAGCCCTTTAGGCTGCAAAAATATTTAAGCTGCATGAGGCCTTGTCCTACCTTCCATCTCCATATCCTCGGGTTCGCTAAGCTGTTGCTCGCCGGCTTTCTGCTGCTGTTGCTGCGTGTGATGATGGTGGTTCATGTTGGCAACTGTTGTGATGTGATGTTTGTTGTCTTTGTTCCCCTCGACCTTGTCTGGTGTCGGTTCCGTGGAGAAAGGGGTCCGGGGAAGTTGATGGGGTGTTTGAGGATGCGGAGGAGGGGTAAACAGGTCGAGCCTAGGCGGCTGGGCCTGTTCTACAACGACCTCGGCCTTTTCTGCAGTCAGCGCCGGGGACTGAGGGAAGGAGGTCGGTGGGGGAGCAGGCAGAGAAACGCGGACGTATTTGCTCGCTATTCGCCCAATCTCGGCGCTTTGATGGGGATACTAACGCTAACTGGGATGGATAATTTGGGCTCCTGTGCAGGAAGGCCCGATGAATTAAATCCGCCTTTGCCCCTATGATATGGGGCAGAACACGAAGTGAGTGAAATTGAACTCACACCACAACCTGCCGCTGGAGAAAACAAATACCCTGTTTATAGCTAGCTGATGCTAAATCGGTAAGCTAGCGAGAGTGACAAAGGATAGAAAATACAACCAATAATCTCTCTAAACAATTCTAAATAGAACTTTTACTGCAATATGCCCAGTCCGTCTGCTCCTCCGATTGTCCCTCTTCTGGGGGAGAGCGTAGAAAAAAGCTATCCATTCAAACCAGATTCTAATTTGAAATCGCACTAATTTAGAAGTTCAAGCAGGCAAGCATACGTTTTGTCTCGATGTTACCTCCAGTAGAACTATTAGCGAATCGAATAGCTAAATGCATTAAGCAGTCGCATTTCATATGTGTATTCTAAGTAGAATATTTTGCCCGGTCACGGCCAGAGCCTTTCTCACCCGCTCCCGTGGTTTGTGATGCTCAGTTGAGGTAAAACTCAAAATGGCGGTCGCGCTCCTCTCTGAAATGTCACATCCGCATGGAGATCTAAACATTAGGCGGACACAAGTAGTCCCACATATTAGGCTGGCTACGGCGGCACTGCATTGGAACGGTCTATCAACCAATTAAAGCAAGTTTAATTTTTAATCGACCTTTTGAACGTCACACATGTAACAACTAAGACGGAAAGTTGTAAGCCACAATTTGGATGTGGACTGAGACAGAGCTTACCCACAATGAAATCTATTGATAATATGCGTCTGTGCGTCCGGTTTAGGCTTATTCTGAAGGGAATCTGTTGATTTCTCATTTTAATCTTAACACAGAGCTCACTATGAGGTAAAAATCAGTAGCCCTCTTCTACCTAAGTATTATTCTATAAAGAAATGTCACTGTGGTTTGTGTGGAGCAAGAACCTCGACTTTCTCTTAATAAATTGAGAGGTGAGCCTATGGCCTAGCTGTTAGGCTATTTGGGTAACCATAGCCACCATCACTGTAGAGTTGGTTCAGTAGCAAAGTATTTGAGGTTGTTCTTCCACAGTAGAAACGATTAGGCTATTTATAGTTGCAACAATTTTGTTACAATAATGGTGTCAGAGTTTTAACATCATGATGCGCTATATTGGTAAATGGCCTACAAATAAAACTTGGATAAATTCAATGTCCATTAGCTGCTCAAATAATTCAGGGAACATGTATAGACTACAGCAATCACTATTCATTTTATGATCAGCTTAGGCTACTGAGTAGGCCTACAAAGGGCCACATGTACATTTCATGGAAAAGCAGGTAAACAAATACTGCCCTCTGCTGTCAGATAAACAACATGATGGAGACCTATTGAAGCTTTCTGTTAAAATTTGACCAATATAAAGAAAAAAATAACTCTTTGAAAAACTCTTGTTTGATGAAGGGTGCTTTTGGAACATTGACGGGAAAAGTAATATATCAACAAATCTATTTTGAATATCCCTCAGAGTTCTTAATCAGATTAAATATCCTTTCATGACGATGTTTCGAACTTATTCAGCCAATGGAAAATTACACAGCAATGTGGCTTTGGTTATATATACTGCTCAAAACACTTACAGTTTTCCACAATTGTTAAAACACATTTTTTGAAACCTTCCACCCCTTTCTCCATTCTCAAACTACATTCACAGAATGTCTGACAGTTCTTGTAAAATAAAACACTCGCATCAACAGTTTTACTTGTGCTCAGAACCAAGGAGTGTCAGAGTACCGATCCAGTGTATGATTGAAGTGGTCCCTTAATTTTTTTGAGCAGTATATATATTATTCCATAGTCTTAGACCCATGTTTGGTTAAATTCTCAAGCTGTCATTGAAGGCTTCTGCAAAATGGCTAAGACAGCCTACCTCTATCTTTAAAATTCAGGCTAAAATGTTTTTCACGTTACAAGGGTCTGAGAAAGCCTATGAAGAGCTAAAGGATTAGAATGAGTAAGCTACCACTTAGTCTACAAGGGTGGTCTGCTGGTGACCTGCAGTTATGGTTTTCTGATAGGAAATAGAGAGATATGGTACGGTTATGCTTATGCTATTTGGCAGACGCTTTTGTCCAAAGCGACCCACAGTATGAACACTACATTAGTTAAAAATAATAGTTTCAAATAAAGGTGATACTTCCTCACTCTCTCCAGGTCTATGATACCTCCAATGCGTTCATGACAAACGTAAACTCGGAAGCCCTGATTTCCAAAAAAAAGTGTGTTCATGACATCATGACCTTCCTGATGATTGTGATGTCAAGTAGGGTAACTCGGGGTACAAGATTTCCAAGAGTCTCCGAGCATAAAATCCAACCCAACTTTGCATTCAGTCATTTTGCCTGAGTCAGAGGTTGGGTTTCCAAATATCCGATGTGTAATGAACGCACAATTATTGAAACCGATTTCCAAAGCACCAAAAACCCAGGAACCAATCACAACCGTTTCTCCTAAATGGGGCGAGTTTATGTGATGACAGACAGAGGTATACAGATGGTTATGGTTATGGAATTTAGCAAATGCTTTTGTCCAAAGTGACTTACAAAATAAAAACAATACAGTAACATTAAACAGCCATGCTGATGGCGTTTTTTGTTAAATTACATGGAAATGTATTTTTTTTGTAATTGCGTAAACAATGCATTTAAAACCTTTGTTTACAAGAAAGATGTGTTTGTACCAAAAAGATTTGGTAAGAGTTTAATGTACCGGTTTAAGTTTAATTTTACTGCTGGTTACGCCCCTTGTAAATTGGAATAGAAGGAAAGGTCCCCACCATTCTCAATCTCAATAGAGAGTTGAAAATATGTCTTGTGTTAGCCAGGCTATATTGAGTATCATATTTAGAACTAGGCTAGATGTACCGTGAAGCCATTGTGGTACAAAATATGACCGCGGCGCTCAGTCCTGTACATCCTCTCCGCGAAAATAAATCTTGCTCGTCAATTTGTCTCCATCTCCTATCATTCCCTACTCTTATGCTTGTATGTCACTTAATCCAACTGAAGTGAAGAACTAGAGCTGTCTCTCTTCTTCCTTTCTTGTCAGGTTTTGGAAAAAGTGGTCTTCAAGCAAGTATGTGACTTTCTTCATCAGAATAATCTACTAGACCCTATGCAGTCTGGTTTCAAGAGTGGTCATTCTACTGAAACTGTTCTTCTGTCTGTGACTGAAGCATTGAGAATAGCTAAATCCTCTGCTCAGTCATCAGTATTAATTCTAGATTTATCTGGGGGGTTGAGTGGCCCCCGGGGACCAAACTAAATTTTTCCGTAAAAGTCTAGTGGGGCTACATGCCCACCAAGTTTCATGTGCCCCGGTGTTTCGGTGTCCCGGGTATCGTTGACCAAATATTCAGTAAGTAGATGACGAAAAAACAATCCCTATATGACAGCTACGCTAGCAGCCGTACTCTGATCTGAGATGGAACAGGCTATAACATAATGATCGGATGCATGCAGCAAAATATCAGCAGACACTACTGATTACTTAGGCCTACTAACAGAAATCGAAGAATTCCCACTTGGAGTCATACGGTTTCTCTTTTGATTGACTAGAGAAATTCAGTTTCCAATTGATCTGAAAGCAGTATTAAGGCTTCTTGAACTACTTCATGTTTTATTGCATGCTCATTTGTTTACACTGCTCAGTGATGAATCACTTATAAATGATATATCCTGTCCTTCATCTTCTCATCATTTAGTACCCTATTTGATTTTCAAAAATACAGCAGAAACCAGAAAGTCTGTCTTCTGTGGTTGTGTCCCTTTGCACTTAACCCAAGCTGCAGGGGGACTGTCCCTGCAATTGGTCTCTGTACGTGGATAAATGTTTTTTTTCTTCTTCTAGTGAGCATGACAAGTACCTGGAGTGCACCAGAAATGGAAATGGAAGTTGGTGAACCTGTAAAACTTTCTGGTGTACAATATATCTCTCATATCTCTTTCTTCTCATGTCCCTTTAGGGCAGGGAAGTCAAAGATACTCCTCGGCCACAGCTTTCACTTGGTCTCTTATGGTTGCCCAACTGAAACCCAACAGCGCCACTAATACTGTATCTATAACTTCATTGTGGACCAGGTGCACTACTTTTACAACAAAAACAACTTGCATTTATATTTTCAAGACACCCAAAGCGCTTCACCTCACTAACCCTAATGTGTAGCACCCACCTGGGTGATGCATGGCAGCCATTATGTGCCAGAATGCTCACCGCACCAGCTTGCGAGTGAGGGAATGAATGAACGAGCCAATGGAGGATGATAAGGGGGCCAAATTGAATGAGTCAGGTTGGGAATTTGACCAGGACACCGGGAAACCCTTTGCAATAAGTGCCATGGGAGTTTAGCAGTGGCCTCAATAAGATCATGTCCCCCACCACTGCATTCATGTTGTCAGTTTAATGCTCTGAAATCCCTCAGTATCAACTTTTGCTACAGGATAATTCGCCCCTGCCATATAGAGTATGTTGTTCAGGAATAGGAATAGAGGAACATGATGAAGAATTCAAGGTGTTAGCATATACGGCCTCCAAATCGAAGATCTCAATTTGATAGCATCTGTGGGATGTCGAGTTGGTCTCACGTCTACAAAAAGTTATACCAAAGAAGAAATATTAAAAAAAAAGGCTGTGCTGAAGACATCTGATGATGCTGAAAATGTTGGCAGAGGTTGAAAGCAAAAATTCTAGAGCGCTCCACTCCTTTTATTTTTTAATTTGGTCCTTCTAATTGGTACTTTTATTGTTTTCTTTTATGGTTACGCTTTTTTCTAAAACAACCAATAATAACAATGACAAACAAATTAATGATAATAATAATACTACTGATAATAATGACTATAAATAATGATAATATAGGCCTAATAAATATTTACGTATGTAAGTATTTAACCCTTTGCAGACGGCCCATTCTAATTTCGGTACCCCAGTACCGATGACGTTCAGTCTAATAACTCCGCCATACCCCAACCAATTTTATCAATGAAAACTTCCTCAAAAACGTCACATCATAGGCTTTCTGGCGATATGATTGGTTAAGGGATTTGTGGCGCGAATTTCTTTTACTACGTGAAGGAAAAATCAAGAGTTGACGTCTCCCTCCACTAGAGGAAAACAGCAGGAAGCACTATGCATCATTGATCTTGACGTCGTCTAAAGGAGAAACTACTGGATCATCTGAGGTAAAACAAAGTCTTTTATGTTATTATTACTTGTTATCCATGTTATTACTTCAAAATCGTTTTAAAAAGTTACTTTTGCTGGTAATTACACCTTGTATGCATGGCCGTAACATAATGCGTGTGTTTCACTTCAGCTGATGACAGCTGGTATTTTAGCACACCGTAATCTTTAGTAAACTCATCATTTTCAGTCATTTTGGGGGGTTACTATATGTCAACCAAGATTACAGACCTACTAAGACTGACACTTTAACGATTTGTTCTATTTTGAACGATGTTGCTTGCTTGTCATCTGATAGAAAACTAGCTAAGTTAGGTAACGTTAGCATCAGGAGAGGCTGCAACATGTCCTTGACGCCAGTAGTCGCGATAAAGTTCACTCCGTGCTTCATGACTGCCAACTTTATGTCAAGTACACCTAATCGGTATTTTATTGTCAAATAAACCTTTCATTCCTTCGTAATTTGTATAGCACAATTTACAGTTGTTTGTAAGGTTGGCTGCTACGATTATGAGGTTTTTGGGTGGCTAACTATGATGGGAGCTCATACACCCAAGCCTACTCGTCGACACATTTTCTAAGGGGGTGTTTTCTTTACGCAACTGCAGTAGCCTATGCACGGTGTGTATGTGTATGCATACGCTGTTTAGATGTTTTCTGTCATATCTCCTGACTCATGTTAATGAATCAATTTTTGCTTGTAAGCTGGTATGCTATGTATGGTTTAGCCAAGGCAATAACACTTACTGTAGTGAGCTCTGAGACTAATGCTACCTCTCCAAGCAATATTGGAGTCCTCCAGTGACAATAATACTTTTAGTGAAAAGAGTCATGGTTGGTGGTGATTAGGATTATGTGGAAGTAATGTAAAATAAAACTAAACAACCCATTCACTATCAGACCTGTCATTTTTTTTGTTATTTTAGATGGAGGGAGAGAAGTACGTGCAACTGGGGTGAAAGCAGATGCTGATGGCAAATATGACCCCAAGGACCACGATGGCATGGACATGGGACATGGATGGGTAGCTTCTGGATGAAGAAGAAGACAATGATGTGCTACAGGAGGAGATAATCTCCCATCATCCCCAGCTGGGTAAGCATGTTTGTGTGTGTGTGTGTGCGTCCATCTGGGCGCAAGCACATTTCTGGTTGTGATAAGAGTGTTGCTTATAACAATAATGAGAGGGATTATAGTGATAATAGTTTGGTTAGATTTGTAATTCAATTTCTATATTTCTTATCTGACAATTTCTTTATTTTGAGTTTGGTCAAGTCCCATGTCAGGTAGAAAGCATACACTTTGCCTATCCTTCCAACACTGACAGAGACGCCAACTCCAATAGCATTTACACCCCATCGTCTGCTAGGCTTAGATGGACACACGCATGCACACACACACACACACACACACACACACAACCACACAACCATGCCACAGCTGTCACAATGCACACACCACGGATCTGGTGTGAATGTGGCGTTAGTCTATCACCTTATGTGTAGGGCAAATGATATCGATAATTAAATATTGTATCGAATTATATGCTGTATGGTTGTTAAATGTATTGAATTTCTTCTAACGTTTTAATTGTTTATATATATATGTATGTGTGAATGTTCGGATGAATTGATGTTTTGTTCACCATGTAAGATTTGTTGATCTTTGTTATACTGTTGTCTTGTCATTCTTGTAGTTCTAATAGTTACTGCATGTTTGTAAACATATGTTTATGTTATTTACCTGAAGTTGTTGTTCCTGGTTATTTAATCACATTGTTTAAGACTTTTCTAAATAAAATGATTTATTTCCCCTTTTCGTAAACCTAACACATGTGCCAGTGTCTCTATATTCTTGTTTTCATAGTAGAATGAAGCACACGGAAAAGCAGTTACAATCAGCTAGTCTGTCTTTCAGCCTTTATCTGTCCCTCCCACAATTGATTTAGCCTCTTCAGAGTACAGTAAGACATCCCATATTGAGCTTGTTTTGATGGTAAAACATCTTATTTTTGTTACATGACCATTATATCTGTATTTTTAGGTCAGATGCCAAACCGAAATGAAAAACATTCTACTCTTTAAAAATTCTACTTGTTAGTGTTATGAGTAAATTAATCATAACTTCTGAACCAAAGGTGATAAATTGATTCTGTTTTTTTTCACTGAGGAGAACACAACACTGGCTATCCTTTTTGCACACTATATCTACAACAGACATTAGGTGAAAAGAGAGATTCATCTTGACAAATTGATATTTTCAATGCTTTTTGATGTTGAATTTTGAAGGTTTTGTTTAAAAACAATGTGTGGTACACTCAAATGTATTAACTATGATGTGTACCTATGATATATATATGTACCATTTTAAAGGGCTAGTTCTCCTGATTACAATGGTGGGTATATCTTATCTCTGTCATGTGTAGCATGGCCACACAATAAGCCTTTTTGTCTCACAAGGGCATCAAGTATGAAAAAACGGAATGTTTCGTGCCGTCTACAAAGGTCTAATAAATTTATCATAACTTTTGAACAAAAGGTGACACATTGATTCTGTTTTTATCACTGAGTAGAGGACAAAATTGTGAATCTCCCATACACTCTATGTTTTTCTCTATCTACAATAGAAATTGGGAGAAAAATGAGATTAATCTTGACAAACTGATATTTTCGTGTTTTTTGTGGTTGAATTTTAAAGATATTTTTTAATAATTATGTATGTTCTCCTCAAACTTATTAATTATATTTTATACCATTTGAAAGGGCTATTTCTCCTGATTACAGTGGTGTGTATATTGTATTTCTGTCATGTAGCATAATCATACAATAAGCCTTTTTGTGCCATAAGGCCATCGAGTATGAAAAAATGGAATGTTCGGCACAGTCTGCAAAGGGTTAAGTATGCCTCTTAAATGGACTAAATACATGATGATTAAAATGTTGATGAATCTTGAATACATGGCCAGCCCAATTCACCAAGAACCTCAGTCTAGACTGAGGGAAGGCTGAGACAACAAATATCAGAGGACTGAAGTAGTCGAGAGGGGGAATAGAGCTGAATCATGGTGCTCTGTCCTCAAGAGGGGGACAATGCTATGCTATTGTTATCTTAATGCTGTAAGTTGTTCAGATAGAAAAAAAAAATGCTTCTGGCTTGTATTTATTTATAAATGTCATTAATCTACATTTTGTCACTTAAATTGAGAGCAATCAGAATACCAGTAGCATAAAGCTGGCATATTAATAAAATCAAAGCTATTATTATACAGGCAGGATTTCATGAAATGGAAACATGAGGTGTGGAGAAAACAGTTTAAATTATACACACAAGGGTGGAAAGATGAGCAAAAGACTCAAGGCATGAAACCTAGGCCTAGATGTAGAGTGGACCTGAAACAAAGTTTTTTCACCATCAGTAGAAGGTGAAATATTTATATTTATGGTGTTTATTAGGCTATTGATCCTTGTGTTAATATCAAGTATTTGAATCAGGTATAGCCTTACGTTTTTCATAGCTAGGTTGGAGTGGACAAAAACAGAAAACCAGTTTTGCAAGGTTTGAAATGTATCCAGAAATTCTGTTGACAGGGGTTACTGAGTTTGATGCTGATGTTTTCCTCTAAAGATCAACCAATTGCAATTTCTAAAACTATGGTTGGTGGAAATTTGGCCTAGGCTACATTTCAAATAGGCACCCAGCATTTATTTTTTTAAATTTTAATTCTATATGTGCACTTTTTATTTTCATATAGGTGCTGCTAATCCAACATAATCCTGAGGTAGCCTACACAGGCATCTGGGCCTATGTGGGTATAATGTCAAGCACTGATTTTGAAACTACACATTTATGGAAGCATAGGCCTATAAAGTATATTGATAGGCTATATGTTACATAGTTTATTAATATTCATGTTTAAATTTAGCCTATAGGTAGGCTATATTTACCTAGCAGTTAGAATAGTCTTTGGTTGATACTTTGACACGTAAGACTTGAAGATTTTGCCCATGCATCTTTCAAATTATGGCCAATAATAGCCCACATTAAAATATAATTTAGGAACATAATTAGCAATGTGTCAACTGAAAATGTTTTTTCAGCCATTCAGTTAGTTCTGCGAACAGAGATATTGGCCCAAATGAAGTTGAATCGCCCACTGTAGCCTTATTACTGTTTAATGATGGAGTACAGAACAGTTATTTTAACCTAACTAATTAATTGAGAATGTATTATAGTTTGGACTGCCTAGTCGAAGGGTTATATGTATTAACACTGCATATTCTGCAACCAATTCAATTCATCTCTATTAATCGTAGGCACTGAAATAAATCCAACCAAGGCCCTTATCGCATGACAGACAACAGCAAATGCATTTGATAAAAAACTTCCCAGCCTTGCTCACTACGTAACAACTAAAGAATTTTCATCGTGGTTTCTTTGTGTCGTTCCACTGACTGATGTATTCTTTGTCCAGTGAAAATGCAACTGTTAAGGACGTAAGGTCACAATAGCCAATCGTTCTTGTTCTTTCCAGAAAGTAGGTGTAGTCTAAACACCAACACGGTAGTATGAGTTCTTTATAATCCCTCAGCAGCACCGCTAGTTTGTTTGGGAGTTGGACGAAGTCACCGAGACAGACTTGTCTCGCTGTAAACGCCGTAACGAAGTTAGTTGACACAAACACAAATTCGACGGAATTGTATTTTCTCGTCAAAGTGTTAGCAATCCACCATCATCTATATAATCTAGTTCGGAATCTGAGTACCATTATGGAGGATAAAAAAGAAGAAGGGGAAGCGGAGATTCAGGAACACGGACCCGAACATTGGTTCTCAAAATGGGAGCGGCAGTGCTTGGCTGAAGCTGAGCAAGGGGAGCCAAGCGAAGAAGAAGCAGATCAAAATCAAGAGAAATTGTGGCACCTTTTCCAGAATTCAGCCACAGCAGTTGCTCAACTTTATAAAGGTCTGAATGGGGATATTAATATCGTGTAACGCTGACGTTAGTTAGAACATTGCTTGTCGCCATTAGTTTGTTTGCAAGATAAACTACCCAGTTACAACACTTAGCTAACTTAGCATATTTTCGCCAAAACAACAGCTGACGTTGGCTGGTTAGCTTGGTTAAATGTTAGCTACCGAGAGCTAACGTGCTATCGTAACATGGCACATCGTATCTTTTGGCTAACGTTAAGCTAAAGTATGCCTCACTTGTATATCGGAGGCCGACTCAGTTTGTCTAGAGAAGTTGACCATGGTTGTTGAACCCAATTAAATGTCTTTACCTAATGTAATTGGTACAATATTAAACGTTATGTAGATAACGTGGTCTAGACCGTGTTTCAGGACACTTTTAAAGATAGTTTTCATCTAAGTAGTTTGCCAGAGATAACGTAAACGTTAGTCCTCTACATTGAGGACAAGGACCGGATTGAGAAATTAACGTTAGCTAATGTTAGCTTAGTTAGCGTCCATGTTAGCCAGTGTTCACTCGATACGGTGACTACTTGAGAAGTCTTATGTAAATTGTAAAAACACCTTGTGTTCATACAACGCTGTCTGTCTGCGGACTTAAAGGCCTGTCTACGAAATCTTAAATGTAATGTCAGCTGGTAACTTAGCCACTCTTGCTAACTATCAAGGGTAGCAAGCTAGAAACAAAATGGCGATGGAAACAATAATTACTGCAACACATTCTCTTGTGACATTTCGTGATAGACGTCTCTGTTTCTTGATGGCAGAGTGGGTGAACAACTAATTTCGGATTGGCATCATAAATAAATCTTATGCACAGATGAATTGTAATTTCACACGTTTTCACTTTTGACAAATCATGAGCCAGTGAAACAACTTGGATTTTGTAACGTTGAGGTCTTTAGCACTGATATTCTAGCTCGCTAATGATGGCTATCTTAAATTACACAAAATGGCGAAGATCAGGGTGAAGCTTGAACTATGATGCACATAGTTATTGATAAAATATGTTAACAGTTTAAGATCGCGGTACACAATTTTAACAGACAATTTTTACGGTTATATCAAATATCTATTGTAAGCTAATGAATAGCCATGTGACCAAAGGACTAACGAAAGATTACATTGCTGGTTATGAAACTAGCTGGCACAATCATTTCTTTGGTCTAAACTGTTGCTAACTAACTGCGAAATAATTATGAAATGTTGTAATCATGATTATTATTATTAATGTATTTCAACTCATTGGACGATAAGTTCTGGTTACCCTAGCTACCGAGTTGGCATCTTGCTAACGTCAGCTAACATTAACGTTAGTTTGGTTGATTTAAATGCTGGTTAACCATACGTTCTCAACACTTAAAATCAAGGATCTTAACATGGATGACTGAACAGTTTCGTCCATTCCGAAAGCTAAAGACGAATAAGGTCTGGTTTCACTACTCTGTGAATTGTCAGATCTGTTATAATAATTATGTGAAATATGTGAAACTGGTGGCAACTTGTTAAACAAAATGGCGCAGAGACATTAACGTTAAGCTAACGCAACCTCGAGTCATTTCAGATGCAAGCTTCTATTTCTGTGACCGTGGCAGTCACAAAAGCCAGCAGTGTGTATTGAACTGATGAAATGGATGTGTACTCTTCTGAAAAGACTTCCAATTCCAATTGCAAAAGGTCTACATATCCATGGACCAAGATATCTCAAGGTATTTGTATTATGTTTGCAGATCGAGTGTGCCACCAGCAGGGAATATCACTCTGGGTCCCCTTTCAAAATGCTGCAACAGCTGTCACCAATTTATATAAAGGTATTTTTTTATTTGTCACGTTTCAAAGAACCTTTTCACCACAGTTTATGTCTAATCTTGTTGTAATAGGAGCCATCCTTAATCCTTGTATGTGATCGTTGTTTCGTTCCCTTGATGCACAGAAAGCGTGGATGCCCGGCAAAGAAGTTATGACCTAGGAATTCAGATTGGCTATCAGAGACGCAATAAGGATGTTCTGGCCTGGGTCAAAAAGCGCAGGAGAACCATCCGTCGGGAGGATTTGATAAGTTTCCTTTGTGGCAAAGCTCCACCGCCAAGGACTTCCAGAGCTGCGCCCAAACTGACTGTCATGTCCCCAAACCGGGCTTCCTCCACAGACACAGTCTCTTCTGTAGAGGCTGATTTACAACCCTTCCGTGAGGCCATAGCACTACACGGTAAATATTGCAAGCAACGTTGAATGATGGGTATAATCTCCCTAGCCTAGCTGTTTTGAATGTGTGTGTGTTCTCTATCACTAGTTCTGTGGTCAAGACCAGGCCACAAAGAGGTTTGTTTAGTTACAGTCTCACATGGAACGTATGAAATGTCAGAGGCCGTTTCTGCCAGCTATTTTTGATTTTGGACATGTGGTCACTTTTGTGAACAGCTCAGTTACATGCTTTGCTGGTTATGGAGGCTAACGGCTTCCACACACAGTTGTGTTCAGTCAACGCATGCCAGTGGGTGTTCCCAACGGTAGCTATGCAAATTACTTAAGGGATAAACGTAATTTGATTGGCTGGTGCCGTCTGTTCGCTTGTTCGTAATTTGATTGGCTGGTGCCTTCCGTCGGTGCAGCAAAAGTTGAACTTCTCAACACGTGCAACGGGAGCACAATTCAGTTCGGCAACGGATGACGTAAGCCCATGTAAAGTGAACGGAATGTGTCCACCACTGCAACGCATGCAACTGTGTGTGGGAGCCGTAAGTCACAGGTAGTTTGTGGGCTAACGAAGACCTGAATGCATGAGCAAGTATGGTTATAATATCTTTAAGAGTCACTCCCCAACCCTGTACATAAAAGGCACATGGTCTTCTCAAAACCACCCTTTTAACAGACTTGATATGTTACCCTGTTCAGGAGTTGAACAATTTGATGACTGGTAGCCTATGAGTTGCAACAGAGACTTCCCTTGCTTTAGGTTTGGCTTCACTGTGAAATTGGATAACCTTGCCCTCTAAAATGACTAGACTTACAAGCCACACTGTAGTGGAATAAGACCCTTTAAATTGCAATCATGTCATATTTGGATAAACATCTGATGGCTTGTCAAAAGCACTCATTAAGATATCTGATTAAAACCCAAGCTGGCTGTGATTCTGAAAATAATTTGGCTGAGACTAGTCTGACTTGTTCAGTGTAATTCTTGCCTGGCCTTGAAGAGGTAGGCCTAATTTCAGAAGCGGCTTAAATATTCCCCCTTTTTTAAGCATGAAGCAGACACCTAGTGCCAGTTTCCTGAATATGGATTAGACATAAATGTCATAGACATTTGTTTTCAGTGGATATATTAATTCAAGGTCTTTTTTAGTTTAGGACTAGCTGCTATCCATGTCTAGGAAATGAGCCCTTGATTTACCATGTGGTACTATGCCTAAACGATGGCTTTTAAAGAAATCAGTGAAAAAAACAAAACAAACAGCTGTGAGTAACAAGTGGCAGTTGTAATATTTTTTTAGACAATTTTCCCTCTAAACCTGTAAAATAAGAGTTACTAAATCGGTATGTAACTGCACTGTCCCTTATACCTGTCTATGTATGTGTGAGAAGTGTACGATCATTTGTTTTTGTATACTGTTCTGGAAAAAAAGAGAGGAGTGTTCAAAATTAAAACTGTGCACACAGGACATCCTTCCATACATAGTGAAATGTATACAATCTATTCCTTTTATTTCTTAACTGACAAGCAGTCTAAAAAGTTTTGAAAGTTATTTCACCTTTTAGCCTTTCACCTGGTCCCAAATGACTTGCTGCATACTTATCAGCATCTCCAGTAGTGTTTGCCTTGTGAATGCTCTCTTACACCAACACATAGGCCTAGTAGCTATTAAAAACATTTAATAAACATCAAGACTAGTTGGAAGGTTTGTCATTGAAGTGTCCAAGATTTAATTAGTTTAGAAATGGGAGGAAAAAACACTGAAACAACTTGCCTCTAAAATATGTATTTTATTTTAATGGATCCAATTGAAAGAATTTCCTGTTTATGTGCAGCCAGCACCAGCCTCATGAGTGTTTATTCTCGAAACCTGTAATATGAAAGCGGTCTTAATGTTGGTGGATATTGTCTTTGTACCAAGCTTTTCCCCCTGTTATTGTTTTTAATATTTGTTTCTGTGTTATTTTAGCAGCTTTTTGTTGTCTGATGGTTACAAAAATAGTTGCCAATTAATTAAATAGGTGCCTTCTAATCAGTTAATTGATTAGTTATTGCAGCCCAAAAGTACCATCATATCACACTTTTCTTTTGAGCTGCTTCATTATCCCACATTTATACATATTCTCTTCTTTGTATTGTGTTAAACAGACCCACTTTTTAAAATGTCTTTGGACTTAACTACGAACAAGTACCTATAGCACTGGTTGAAGTGACCCCAAAAGTATGTTTTTGGCAGAATTAGCAGTTGGTTCTAGTATGAATTGGAAATAACCTGAGTCTGTATGTTGAATGTGCAAGATGTGTCAAGATTTCAGCCACATGTAACACTTATATTTTTTTTTGTTAAGTGGCTGGTTTAATGTAGAGAACACTGTTTATAGAGGACAGACATCAGCAATGTACTGCAGACTGCATGATTAACATGGACCTTTCAGTCATGTTTCTGGATGATTGATACTGTACTGTACTTCCATGGACTGATAAAATAATCAGCCAAGGAAATGTTTTCTAATTCTCTTTTCACGTTTCCCCATTATTGTTAATTTTCAAAGGGGTCATGCCGCAGGATGTTTTTCTTGTTGAATTTAGATGTCAATGCAACGCGGGAATGTACCAGGCTTTCCAAAGTGGACTGCTCTCTTCCCTGCCTCTAATGGCCGTACAAAAAAATGCGGTAATAGAGAATTGGCCAATTATAAAAACACATGCTCCCTCACCCTGTCACATTGGACCACCCATAGCAATCTGAATCAATAAGATGGAGCCATAGTAATCAGCAATTTAGCTATACACCTGGAAGATGCCTAAAGATCTTGGCCAGTCAGAGCTAAAAGGCATAGCTGCCTGTTTTTTCCTACAGAGTGTGCTCGAATATCATGAGGAAAATGAGCCAAAATATGAACCCATATTTTTCTGGTACATGTAACCTACGCCTTACATAACAAAAGCATCTCAGGGAATGTTATAAAATAATTAAAAAAGGATATGATATCATAAATATATATCATATCATAAATTATTGGTGATGGTGGCTCTTAGGCTTCAGAAACGCATTAGAGGTTTACTGTCCATGAAACAAGAGGCCAGACTTCATTTGTTTAGTTTGAGCAAGTCCCTCTATGAAGCCATATCACTTGGATTTAGATTTAGACAGATGGTGTCCGGTCCTTCAGTTGAATATGGCACTGATGAAATGCATATCAAACGTGACGCCGAATTAGACTGCTGACATTTTAGATAATTATGTCCTTTTCAGTTTTTGCATTTGTGCACTTGTGGATTTGCATAAAGAATTATTTTTTTTCCCAAAGTGTAATTTCTCTACCTGGCTGTTCCTGTGTGCAGGTCTCAGTGGGGCAATGGCGAGCATTAGTGTGCGCTCCAGCACCCCTGGGTCCCCCACCCACGTCAGCAGCAGCTCTAACCCTGGCCGCCGGAGAAACGGACTGCACGATGTGGACTTGAACACTTTCATATCGGAGGAGATGGCGTTGCACCTGGACAACGGCGGCACCAGGAAACGCAGCTCCGCCCAGTGTGCCGATGTAATCACAGACTCCCCCACCCACAAACGTAACCGAATGCTCTGAGCCGCTCGCCTGCTCCCACCATTCCCCACCCCAGCCCTCCAATAAACCCCACCACCACCCCGAGCTCCTGCCGCCTCCCAGTTGCGTACTGTGCTGCTTGGAAAAAAAAACAGAAAAAAAACATGAATAAATAAAAAAAGCCACTTAAATCCCTAAAACTTTTGGTCCCCCCCTCCCCAATCCCCCCCCACCCCATCAACACACATAAAAGGAAACGAGGGCCATTGAACATCACATATGGGTGAATTCAATAATGATTGCCATACGTTGGACCACTGTAGTAGATACCTCTCGCTGTAAACCAATATCTGTTACCCTCTCTCAGTGCTCAGTGGACACGTCTGTCAGTACTTGATTATTTGAGTGTAGAAATAAGTTTTTGAGTTCTTAATGCTGCAGGTATTCTTCATATAGGAAATGTATGGGTAACTGATGGCCCCCAGCTGGCTTGGCAGTACCCGTATTGGCTATTTATGCTTCAGCCGTGAAACCAGTTAACCACTGAATGTTCATTTCTTCAGTGCTTTGGTGTCCTTTTTGTACACCTGTTGGCTCCCACCAGATATGCTCACAACCTGCTTTTTTCTGTTTCTATATAATGGCAGTTCATTTGTGAGGACACCAGTACTATTGAACTCAATTGCTTTTTACAACTTGCTAGTCTTATTTAAAGCCGCTGCTGAGTAGGGGTTGGGAAAAAAAAAATGAGATGGCACTACACGGCAGTAGTTTTGCTGGTGATGAGTTATCGATACATTGACACCAAGTTTCTACACTTTTTTTTTTTAATTTTTTTTTTTTTTAAGACTGAGGACTGTTTGTATAATTGTATTCACATTACTGCTCTAGTGTATAACATGATGGTGAGTTAATGTATGATTCCCACCCCATGTCTTTCGGGGGTTAAATTGTGGACTGCTGCAAGACTTGCTCAGCTTGTCTGTCACAATTCATGTCCACCTGGGACGACTCCTGATGCTCCTTGCCTCTTAGCAGCCGCCAAGGCTCATACCTGAAGCACTGTTCAGTTCATTTTAATATGGGAGACAGAAACCAACTTAATCCAAGGTTAAATTGCACTCTAGTGTCACCATATTTTCGCTACGATATTGCTGTATCACAGCACAAAAAATGATAAAAGTGCTCTCCAGCCAGTAACTATAAAAGGCCTTTGGGGTATAATGTGAATAAATTATTTTTTACACTGTCCTGAGTCTGGAAAAAATGTTATTTGGTGTCAGTGTATCAACAATATTGCAAGCAGAAATAGTGCTTTCTTATTTTTTCTAATCCCACCCCTGTTGCTGAGTTTTTTTTTTTTTTTTTTTTTTTTTTTTTTTTTCTTTTTTTGTTCTGTCTGGAACTTGAGGAAGTTGCAATAATGTTGTTGCACTAAAGTCATCTACAGATCCATTTGGCTTTATATCTTTACCATTTTATGCCACTGGATCAAATTGAGACAATGACTATACAAGGCCGTAGGAAGCCGCTCTGTGTATCTAGATCAGTACGTAGAGACGTCATTGCTAAGGTGGCCATGGTGAAAAATAAACAGCTCAGGATTTGAGGCGTTGCGTAAAGAACCATTTTTTTCTGAGCTGTTGGGCAAGCAGAGAGGTGGCGTACTGGGCCTTCCTATCCCTAAGGAAATCTCATGCATACAAATCACGTTTATGCACTTGAAGCAACTCTTAAAACAAAAGATGACTAAGAGAAATCCTTGCATAAACGTGGGCATGAACTTGACTGATGCAGAAACACATGGGTATTAGTATTTTGGTGCACAATGTAGAGGCAGACAGAGGTGACCATGGAATAAATTGTAGTGCATTCAGTAACTGAACCAAGTGGTAAAATGTTGTCAATAGGTACCATCTAAAGCTGGCATTAAACTTGGGCATCTGTTCTTTTGTCCAAGACAAATATATTAATGCCAAAACACACAAGGAGTCCAGTTCTTGGAGAATCGTAGGTTCACCGTTAGCATTACTAAGCACACTTTGTTTCAGCCTGTTTACTGTCATATATAGGCAATGGGGGGACACCCAGGGACAATTATGTAGAAATGTCACTTTATTCTCTTTTTTTTTGCTTGCTTTTTTATTTTAATAAATAAACAAGGAATATCACCAACTAATCTTTAAAAAAAAAAAATAAGACAACATTTAAATGTATCAATCATTTTCCAGTGTCATTTAACAGGTTGTACTGCAACCAAATATAGAGGCTGGCTAACAACTGATTGTAGAGACAACGACGAAATCAGTCAAGTTAACAGCAGTTTGCCACATTGTTCATGTCTTTTTCAAAAGTTGAGATGAGCATTGTGTTGGAGAAATAAATATTGCGAAATGTTGCCATGTAAAATGTTTCCCTTTTTAAAAGAAGCAGTAGTGTATGGGCTTAAGTTATTAAAGACTTTTCAAATATGCAAAATCATTGTCTTTTGTTGGATGTATGTGTAATGATTTTTTTGGCATGTATTTAAATTGCTTTCTTTTCTAATGTATTGCGGTTATTGTTTTTGCCAACTCTTCTCGGAGAAAAATGGATCAGTTTGTTTCTTGGATTAGTTTACTGTTCTGAATCAAATTATGCCAAAATGAGAGGGATTTTGCCATGATATGTATCTACAATTAATCATGATATCTCAAAAATGCAACAGCATTTCTTTGGGACAGCCACTTGTTTTTTAACTAGAGCACATTTTTTCTAGTCCACAAGGTGGCAGTCAAGTACCAGGTTGGAGCAGACTCAAGCAAGTTTTTGAAGCTAAATGTAAGTGTTGATCAGCAGTGCTTGGCAGAGAGTGGAATATATTGCCCAAAAAATACTGAACAATCCTGTTTGATGATTTCCTAAATATAGCTATTGTGGAACAATGAAAGGTAATTGGGACTCTGCCTATAGAGTGTGTAATAGCTTTAATATGCTGATAAGAATGCTTCTGTGCCCACTGCGAGGGGTGGTGTGAATGACGGGGAATTCGACATATGTCACTCAAATGTTTAATCATGCTGGTGTACTTAAGATTTCTTTAAAGAGCTCTTGTACATGATTCACTTGCCCTGTATGCGTTGAGACCTAGCCCTTCTGGGGTTTGAAGTTTTCATGCTATTTGGAAGCAAAAAAAGAGGACAGGATTACCTTACTGAAGAGCCCTGTTTTGGCAACACAAATCTATGGCTGTGGGTAGAGCTCAGTCAAAGCATCCGGAAAACTGACCCTACGTGTAGGCCTACTCTGAAATAATTGGCCAGCAGCTCTCCCCAAGATTCTTAAAACCCAGAATTTGATTGGATGGAATGTAGGGCAGAGAATATCCACATCTTGAGTAATACACGAAGAAGCTGTCTAGCTAATCTGATTAGGCCAAAGACAAGGACATTTGTACGTAGAATGCTAGTCCTATTAATGCTATGCCAGGAACACTGAACACAAAACCACTTATTTGCTTTCCATTTGTGGGTTTATTATTTTATCTTTTATTCAATCCTTACTTTTATGTTGATGCTATACACTAAAAAGTAACCCATGGTGGGTGGAGGGCAAATTAGGCTGTAATGGCTGGGTGTTCAACCAGTGACGTCTAATGGCGCAGGAGTCTCTGTGAAGACTCCATCGAAGTTGGTGCATTCCTTCACACAGCCGGATGAGCAGAGAAGGGGTATTTGCGTCACACAAGGCTTCCCTACAACATCAACAAACTGCAGTGTTTTGACGAGATCTGTACGTCTACAGTTTGGCTAATGAGGGTGTCGCCATGGCAACCCACTCTTTTAATTTTGCACTTATGTATTTCTTCTTTTTCATCTTCAATATCGAGTCATGTCTCTCTCCTGACCAGAGGATGCAGCAGTGAGAGAGAGACGTCACCAGTAATGGGAATTCTCCTTCAGTTCCCATATGCAGTCTCACCACTAGGTGGCGATATGAGCCCAGCATTGGAGCGACAGAGCACACACACACACACACACACACACACACACACACACACACACACAGCAGGGTAGTGGCATAGGCAGGCCGGCTGATACAGGGAACATGGCCATGCCTCTGCTTCTGTCAAGGCCCCAATCGGTGGATGATTGACTTACTAAAATAAAAATGTGGAAACTACAGGACACAAAAGAAACATGGCCCAAGAAAAGCTCCTGTGTCGTCAGTCAGGAGAAATGACATTGCAGGGGGGCACATGTATGGGAGCATGTGAGTGTCTTTCACTTGTGTTCATCATCACTGCTATGCAAGTCTATGCAAGCTACGCTAGATGATTGTGTCATTGAACTTTTCACCTTTCACCTATCACCTTTACCTGAGTGTTAGCCTATGTGTTTGTATAGGTGAGGGCCACAGTTGTGTCTATTCATTGATTGCAGGTGTGTGTGTGTGTGTTTCTTTCTTCTCCTTTTTGCTGATGTGAAGTCTTCAGTGAAAGGTCATAAAAGCAGGCAATGATGAAAAGCTCTGTCTCTGGAGCCCATTTTCAGATGCAGCCTCAGATGGAGCTCAGTCAGCTGAGAGAGAGACAAGAGAGAATAAGAGAGAGAGAGAGAGAGAAGAGAAGAACGGCACCTCTCGTTCTTGCTCTCTCTCTGTCTCTGACTGCTTACTCTGGAGTTTTGTTCAGTTTACTTAAGCAGTTCACGCCTGGCTTCGCTTCGCAGCGGCTCAAGAGCACACAAGTTTGAGGCAACTCCCTGAGGTCTCGAGGGCTGTGTCACACTCACTCACTCCTCCACTGTGCTGTGCGCCTCTGTGTGGATGGCTGTGTGTGTCGTTGTAGCTGCTCTTTGCAATCTTTTCAATAGTATGAGTGTGTGTGTGTGTGATAGAGTGTTTGTGTGTGTGTGTGTGTGTGTGTGTGTCCACGTCTCCACAGGACAGGTGCTCTGATGTTGTTTCAGACTGCACACACACACACACTCACTCACTCTCACTTACGCACACAGAGCGAAGCCTTCAGCCTTTGGCAACATCTTCATCACAGGCCCAACATGGCTGCTACTGCTGCCCTAAAAGCTCTCTCTCCACAAAGCTCCATCCCATACTCTCCACTATCCAACCTAGAGCTGTCCTGCGTGCCTCATCTCTGTGCTGAGTTAGGCCATACACCCGTCTTTGTTTCCCAGTCTCTTACCATAAACTATTTACGAAGCCTACGAATGAGGACCTGACAGAGCAAGGACGGCGCGGGGGAAACAAAAAAATTGAGCATCCAGGGGCCATATTGCCAGCTCTACCCGAATTAAATGGGCTCCCTGGCGTGGACGTTGTGCTGTAACAACTACACGGTGACAAACGTGACAGACGTCACTGTGTAGTCGCAAGGGGAAACACAGCAGCACTCTCGCATTGTATGACAAAGAACTCTGACAACATGACTCTTGCTCAACATACTTTGTTTTGCCCTGTGAGCTCATGACTTTCGTATATGACTTCTGCCTTTGTGTGGTGTGACTTTTAATGTTTTCCATTTAATCAAGAGCCGGTCTCAAGAGCTATGAAGTAGTAAACACAATATTTCAGTTTGGCCTCTTCCCCATTAATGTATTGTCAATTTCAGAGATAAATCCGGTTATGGCCATTGAGACAGTTATTTGTCATTGCTTCAAATATGCTCGAGTTGTAAAGAGATGCCCCCACTGAATACTGCCACAATCAATATTTTCAGCATACCATTGTTGTAGTGCACCAGCCAATGATACGCTACACGGCTAAAATTCACAATTTAGCATATGCTTAACGATTCAGAATTCTTTCCCCATTGGAAGGGAAAAAATTACTTGTGCTGTCTGACTTACTCTTGGCCAGGGACCAAGTGTGTGCATTTTATTCCCAAATCCGTCTGAATCATTCATTGCGCCACGCTGCTTCACAGCCATGTGGAGAGGATGGCGGGTGGGAGAGGGGTGTGTGTGTGTGTATGTGTATGTGTGTGTGGGGGGTGGGATTTGGTGGAGCTGGGAACAGGCAGTGCGGTGGGGGTGCTTGTAGGCCCGCAGGCTGCTGCAGGAGTCCAGGGGCGCAGGCAGGAGCACACAGCTGGAGGAGCCGGTGCAACTACAGCAAAGTGCAGCAGGGTCTGTCGGTCGGCCCATCGCCTGTCAACGACCGCCCACGTTTTCCAGGGTGCTGCTGCATCATTTCTGTTTTGTTCCCATTTCGGCAGGCCCTTTTAGACTCTCTCTTCTTTTCCATCTCCCTCTCTCTCTCATCCCTCTATCATGTTGTCTGTGTCTCTTTTTTTTTAATGTGATGAAAAATGCAGGGGCCTCATGATGCACTGATGCCCGACGCTCCCAAAGATCCTGCACTTCCTCCGCTGCGGTTGCTCAATTATGGATGCCTTCTCTCAGAAGTCGTCTTTGAGCACAAAGCCTGGCTCACATTTTTGGAGTAAAGTGGAAAAAAAGTGAGAGTTCTGTCATCCTACTTCTTCGTTGTCCTCCCTCCCTCACCCCACCCCATCCATCCTCTTCACAGACATCGGACCTGTCCCACGATGACTGCGCTCGAATAAGCCAGTGAAATTTAAAAAAGAGACACGTGTCTAAACTAGAGCTGTTTTCTGGGCTGCCAACACGCTCGTCCGAACGGGCCGCTCAGACCCTTGACCTGCACGGCAGCTTTACAGGGATGGAGCAGGAGAAGTGCAGAGGGGTGTGGCGCATTATGTCGACCGACCACTCAGATGTGCTGAGCTGGACTCTACCGTTCATTTGTCTCCACGATCCCACTTTGTAAAGTGCTATGCATAACAGCAAAGGAGGGCAAGAAAGCCCTTTTAGTGTGCCAGCCAGGCGATATTGATTTAGGAGAATTATTATTCGCTGCGTAAGACAAATGCAGAGCTGTGACAATCTACAAAGTCATGTGTTAAAGGTGTCTTACATTACAAACTCAACCCTAAACCGTGTGTTGTGATGGCTATTGCATCACTGCTTTTTTTAAAAGCGTACAGGAACATGATATACCCGTGTGGTCCACCGTCCTGTGCTTACAGGCAGGCCATTCTTGTTTGCCATATCTCCATTGGCGCTTGACCCCTTGAAGAGCTGGTACTGCTGGCAGCCACACTCCAGCTCTGCCTAATGGAGGGCAGTTTGTAGAGGCTTGTCGGAGCTCATAAGAGTGGAAATGTTTGCTGTAGAATTTGCCTGAATTATTGATTGCCCAGGTTGTAGCCCTCATTTGATGTGTTTAAATATTCAACAATTACATCTCTTTCCCGAGAGCGAGGAGAGGAAGAAAACGAATCCTAAAATAACGAAGCAGCTGATATCCACTGTTGAGTGCATGATCACTTATTACGAATGATGTACGTACGTACACAATGCCTGTGACATTTGTAAATGATCTCTTTTTTGTGGGTAGAATCCTCACAGATAACTGGGTAGAGGCCTTCAGGTTTTCCACATACTGTATGAGCAATACTATGGTCCACTGAATAGGTCTAGTTGATTCCCCACACCACAGGCCAATGTATATTCTGCAATGTGACAGGGGTGTAGTGATCTAAAATAATAGGTGAACTGAATTCTGTTTCTGTACTGTATCTTTATATGGATCTGGATAGACCTAACCAATCAGAGCAACGAAATAGCGTGCCGTGAGCTGTAGAAACCATTCTTCTTCTCCACAAATGCCAACATTGTTTTCTGGTCTTTTGTAAAAGTTATTGTGCCGTCAATATCTCCTACAACACCCGTTAGCGAAATCTGAGATAGGGTCAATGTAGCAGGGTAGGCTATTAGGAAAAACGGATATTTCCCCTCCGTTTTTAGAAATAATTCCGTTGAACACTGATGCTACAAACATGTTATAAACAGCTGGGGGAGGGTGTTGCAAATCCCTCGAGCAAATTAACAGGTGGCCAATCAGAGATTTCAAACGAATGAGGGAACAACATGTCACAATGCAACACGCTGTTTTCCCTTGATGAAAGTGAAACCATGAGTTCTCCCACATATCAACTTTGGCCAAAGTTTTCAGAAATAATCGTTTGCAGTGATAAAACCTCATTGAAATAATATGCATTTTTCCATATGGGCTCTTAGAAGCCATCTGTCTCCTTTTAGCCAGAGTGTTTTTGGTGCAAACAAAATCAACCTAAGCGTGCTCGGATGACGTGATAGATGAGGCACTGTTGCACTGTCCATCATCGTAAAGCCCAATTTGATTGGTCCAAACATCTCTGTTCGAGCATAGTTGCTCCACAACGGAGCAATGCCAGACCGAACTTCCCGACCTCAAATGTTGTGTGCGGGGCTAAGTTCGGCTGGCACAGCTACAGCATTAGAATAACGTTTAAGCTAGCCTAGAAATCTACACACACCATACTGTACATACACGCGGCCGCCGACTTGAGCTTCCAAAGAAGCTCGGGTCGCCATGTCAAGGACGCTTGTCAAAAAAGTACAGTGAAGCTTTGGATGCTCTGACGTGGCAGCATTCTACGTTCGATCATGTTCTATCTTAGAGAAGCCGGCTTCCATTGAAAATGGAATGAATGGAATGACTTCCTGAATCTTTAAAAGCTCAAGTCGGCGGCGGTGTGTACGTACAGTTAGCGGTAGCAAATGTAATGTGCAGCCTAGCAACTCTCTGTTGGCTTGCGAGCTGGAAAAATTAAACTTCGATCAGGCCAATCACATTGTGTATAGTCGATGGGCGGGCGGGTAGATGGCAGAGTTGCGACGGTTCCGTGTGAATTCCCTACTACTTGAAAACAAAGATGGATGCTGCTGCTGGCGAACAGCATGACTCGAGTTAAGCTTTTTTTTAAAGTTTGATCAACTAGCCAACTAGCTCTGCTGGTGGGAAAATGCATGGGACTCATGAGTTGTAGCGCTATCCTATTGCGTGCAGAAGGAATTTGAAAGACAACCGTTTATCCCACCCCTCAGATTGAGCACTGTGAATGGTGAGTTCCCAGACCCTACATCTTGATGTGGATCTGGCTCATCAGGCTAGTTTTAAGCTATAGTGCAAAGGAGACTATAGAATTGCCATTAGTACTAGAGGAAAGGAGTGCCTATGGAATGTGCCTATGGAATGCGATGTCACACATAGCAATAGCATAGCAAAAGACTTGGGCTAAACTTTGTTTTGCCTCTCTCTTAACAGTCTAACGAATCCACCCAAGGGAGACAACAGGACAGTTCAGCAGAACTGAAAAGTTAATAATGAATGCCTGCATTAGGTGGAAGGAATTACCCAGGCGGGACCATTCCTTTTTTCTTTTTTTGCCTATCAGGAGGAGAGCAGCAAACACCAATAATGAGTCAGCTTAATTAATGGTAGAGTGGACCAGCGCTCTCATGGAGGCCTAGTGAAGCTTCGCTGCACAACCAAACATGTTTATGTTATCTGCAGGGTGTGGAGGGGAGAGAAATAATTACAGAGGATTGACATTCCCATATTTTTAATCTTTTTAAGGCACTCCCAGATGAAGGCAGGAGGTACTTACTAGAGACAAACTAAGTCCTGAGAGAAGCTGTTGAGCCTTATTGGTTCTCTTTCATAAGTGTGACATTTTGGTGTACAGTGATTTGTATAGCATGGTCATGAAAATGGGGTTAACAGTAACGTTTACATTATCCTAGTAACCTCAGTTTCAAATGAAGAGATGCATAAATGCCTCCTCTAAACGTCTCGTCAATAGAGCAGACAAAGTAGTATTTTCTTTTCAGTATAGCACCAAATGATTTATGTAGAATGTCATGAACTTGGTGGAATACAGTGCTTTCTAACTATAAAAAAGACCAAGGACACTAATATGGGATTGATAGTTGAGGATAGTAAATAGTCATAGACTTGTAATATTTGGATGAAGTTTATATGCATACGACCAGTTTTGTGTCACTCAATAAAACTAATTTTATTTTGTGTTTTGTGTGTAGTTTATTTGGTCTTTCTTACCACCTTAGCTCTATAAGGAATAGAACAATAGTTGCATGAAATGTGTACAAATAAAATGTGAATATACCATTTTGTTGATAAGGAAAATCCTGCAGACATAAAAAGATAGAACAGTCCAAAAATCTGTTGGATGGTGCGGTAGCACACAGAGACTGAGGCCAGATGGATCAATCTTGAACAGTGTCACTTTTAATAGGACCAAGAAAAAAGAAACAGTGGCCACGATTGGAGCTTTGTCTAGCCTCTCGATCTCCCACAGACACAGAGAGAGCGGAGTGCTGTCCGTCGGAGTGGAATTGCTCATCTTCAGACGACGTGCCACTCACTCTTCATTTCCCTGAACTCCCCACAACACCCCACACACACACACAACCTCCTTCACCCCACTCTCTTTTCATTTGGCTGCCACACATTGGTGCTGTCAGCGTGCATTGGCATCACATGACGGATAACGAAATTTGTGACTAATTCCGTTTGTTCCCCAGTCAGCATGCTCAGCCCAGCGCAGTGGTTGTCATGTCATGCCAGGGCAGCTTCCTACTGTCCTCGTGTCCATCCCGACGTGCACTCAGGCCAGGGATGGAACGATCGGGGCTGGGCCATGGAGATGGCGCTGGAGGAGGAGATGGAGCACGTGAGTGTTCCCAGGACACTGAGCCTAGAGGGACGGAGCGAAAGCCCAGGTTTGCAGTCTGGTCATGCATGTCGAAGCCTGCTCCCAGACGTTGCCCATTTATTTTTCAGCAGCGTAGGTGGACAAGCCCAGCTGCATTCGCTCCCTCCCTCCCTACAGGCCAGACTTGATTCCCATGCACCTCACATTACGCCTCCCGCACAGATACACACACACACACACACAGACATCTCCCCATCACAAGCACGTAACCCAATCACAAGCTTACACTGAAGCTGTGTTGCAGATTGGCCTGCACTGCTCACTGGGATGATGTAATGGTAAGGGCGTGCGTTAGTGGCTCCCCTCACCTCCACTCAACACCAGACAAAAAAGCCTGTTAACATTTTCTGCTGTATTCAGAAATGGCTAATCCAAGAACACCTTTCAATTGGAAATGCATTCGATGTATGTACTGTTTCACTGATACAGTTTCTCATATTTATGATATATAATAATTCAACATATAATTGTGTAACTAATAGAGGTTAAAATGTAAGATGGATAATGGTATTGTAGGTAAATTGCAGGTAATACTAATAACCGTGTTACATTTGACATAATATTTAAATGGTATAGTATAATTATGCAACTTTACAGGTGAGGCCCTGCACGTGGTGTCATATTACACCGCCTGTGGCAGTGCCATATTTTCCATGTTCCTCGTGTGCGACATTTCAACAGTAACAGTCACAGCCACCCATCAACTTACAGATGCACACTTGTTAGCTTAGGTAGGTTATCCGTGATTGAGGTTATGTTAGTGAAGAAGTGCTCGAGATGTGTACTGTAAAGATTATCTGCTGTCAGTGCTCCAAACTTCAGACAAGCACTTAGGCCATGTGTGTAAAAAAGCTAAATGCCTCATCATCTTCTTGTGCAGGACTAACTTAAGCATTATGTTACAGACATCCTAATCCGGTAGTTGCTAGAGTGCAACTTCATTTACACGTCGATGACATTTCTGCGGATATGCAGAATCGAATCAAAATTGCTTGGTGTAAGTCCATTCGCAGGTTTAATTACACTGGAACCATAACTTTATTAGAAACAATTATGGACTATGGGAGCCTATGTCTCTGCTGTCTGTGTTTGTATCCGGAGAGGTTTAAATATTACCAGGGCTTCATTTCTGCTTTATTTCCTTTGGGAAGAGCTGAGAGAAAACCTACTCTGGTCATGTTAGTGCGTGATGTGGTAATTCTTGACACAAATAACACACAGACACACAACACACACACACACACAAATGTGCGCTCTCTCTCTCTCTATCAGACACATAAACAGTCTCTCTCACTTTTCTATCCACCATATAATTAGGCATGATTAAAACACAAGAAGAGGGTCTGCTGTGGAGACAATAATGCACCCGTGACACATGCAACCCATCATAAAGGGGAGCCCTGTGGAATTACCCGCCTAGCTTCATGGAAAGCTACCTCTGTCAGCGGGTGGGCGTGTTGACGTGGGCACGTCGTGATGCGGAGCCTCCTTTGTGTGCCTGTAATGATGGCGCCCGCTCCCTTTCATTGTGCCCAGGTGGTACCGAGGAGCAGTGGTAAATGAGCACACTTGCTGAGTGGGAGTTTGTTTTTTATTCCTCCCTACGCCAACCCAGCCATCATGGCCTTCCCTCTTGGCTCTTTGAGAACGTGTTTTGTCCTCCTCGGAACATCAAATGGCAAGACGTTGGGCAAATCGGCGAACAGAAATGGCCCTGTTCTGGTGATTAAAACCTCATTTATCCTCATTGATAAACCCGTGTAACAAGCTCTTCCTCACTGTTCAAACTTGGAGGAGCTCATTTATCTGCAATTTCCACCCTGTCATGAAACAAGTCATTTAAACTACAACCCCAAACTCAATCACAAAAGACCATTTATGAGAAAGGAAAAGTTTCCCCTCTGTACTTGCAGAAACTGCTGAATCATGACAGCACTGCGAAAGTCAAACACCACTGCCCACGGTTGTAAACCCCCTGCCCCCCATCCCCCATGTTTTTTTCTAACATTAGAGGTGGTGAGTAGATGTACTCTGATTCCATTCCATTACTCAGCAAGACACAAAAATCACCTCCCTCCCTTGGTTGGTTTGGGCGCCTTGCAATCTCATGCTCATAAAGAGTCGCCTGGATTTTAAGAGCTCTCTCACCCCCATTTACACCCCCTGAAAAATACCCTGCACATGTACACTATGTGTGTGCCGACATGAGTTGGCATTTGGATACATATTTCAGAGACACGTCATCAATTATGAAATAAAGGGAAAAGCTAAATAATGTCTCTGTCCAAGCCTGACCTCACACAGCAGTGGGAAGTCAACACCTATTTACAGCAATTCTTTATTTATAGGTTTACCAATTATTACTTTTGTTTCTTTTGGGGGTAGGGGGGTTGGGGGTGTTATATGACCACTCAGGTCACAGTGGTGACTGCAATGCACTGCACGCAAATGAACCATGGCTGGAAACATCTTTTCCCCTTTATTTTTAACAACCTTTTAACAACAAACAAGTTCAAACTATGAGCAGGCGGGATGTGTGGGGGGGCATGTTGAAGTGTGGCAACACCTCTGGCGTTATGCCCCCAAACAACTCAGTCAGACGCAGTCAGGTTACATCAGCGTCAGTCAGTCATGTTTGTCCCTGTCTCCGGGTTTGCCACAGATGCCACTAGAGTTGACTAACCCACCGCAGCGTCAGTCACCATGACACTCTCCCAAAAGTAAGCACTGAGTCATGAAAAGATCCTCTTTTTGGACATAATGAATATTTACAGGGTTTGTAATGCTGTGTAAGAAACCGTGGAAGCTCCAGACTAGGTCCTGATGATTAAACAGTTATTATGTCTTCTTAGAATGTGGCCTCTGAGAAATAATGTTCATTCATCAAATATCAGAATGCTGCAAGCGTATAGCATTATCTGACTCAGTTACAAAAAATGCCCTGAAACAGCTGAACTCATCTTATCTGGGTGTTTCACCATGGCCAGTGGCTACTCATCCCACAGTTAAACCTTGCATTAGCATTCTAACATTGCCACATAACATTGAAAGCATTAACCATAGATTCCTATGCACACATAAGGTTCACACTTGCCATCTTTTTTGACAAAAAAGGTTGGCCGAGGCACTTTTTTCAATTTGAAAAACTGCTGACTGCAAAGAAACAGTTGAGGGAGTCTTTTTCTGCCATAGCAATGTGTAATAATCAAGAGTAGGCTAAATATTATCTAACTCTGGGACACCTCCAGTTTCACTCCACAAATGAATAAGTTCATACATTTTACTCTCACATCATATAGCTCATTGTGCTTAAAGTTGATTGTAATAACTGTTGCAAGGAAGCTACAACTCATGGGTGCAAGCAACTGTTGCAAGCAGTAGCATGTCTCCTAATGTGTCGGGATGGTTCACATACTTACCGTTACCGTAAAGCTACAAGCTGGCTACTACAGAAGGATCATGCAAATCCATTCAGTGCAAATCAAGCTTTTAAGTAGTTCAGGAAAGTTCTTCAGAAAAGTAGTTCTTGAAACTAAACTTTAAGTTCAGGATGACCATTGAAGGATCTAGCAAGGCACTGTTTACTTCTTTGAAATCTATTTGGGTCATTTCTCATTTCTCGCTGTGTTGAGTGGAAAAAGTGACTCCTGTCCAACAGGATCAGAGGATCAATGTCATCCAGCACATGGCGTTACTTTTTTCAGGGCTCAGGGTGCCCAGAGATGGCATATAAAGAAATAAATGGTCAAGCCTCATTGGGTTCCTGCCGGGGTGCCAACTCAACCGTAACTGAATGGCAGATCCCTATCTGTGTAATGGGCACAGGTAAAAAGGTGTTATTGTGGAACGCCCCATGTGCTTGTTCACAGGTGCTGACTGCTGGCATCAGCCAAGAAAAAGATAAGTTAGTAATTACAAGCTACAAAATAAATCAATAGTGGTAAAATCTTTAAATAAGCCCCCCCCCCTTCTTCACCATCTCTCTCTCTGTCTCAGTGGAGTATCACAACAAAAAGCAATCACTAACTTTGGAAGCTGCCTACAAATTGTTCAGTGCTTCTTCATGTGTACAATCTTCAAGTGTACAATTTCCCCTCTGTAATTTCAGGGAAAATTAATATATTTTTGAGGTGGGTACGGAGGTGCCAGAGAAGCTTTTGGCAAGTCTGCCATTTCAGCTTTGTTTTTTGCTGCTGCCAGCAATGAGAAGCTTACAGTAATAAACAGAAAGGGGGACATTTGTACCTCATGAAAGTTTCATCGCCATTTCAGGTGCCACCATTTACATAACTTTTCCTGAAATTAGTCCAGCCCAGGGGGATGTTTTTGAGAAGCTACAGTAAGCTCTAAGCACTTGCCCAGCCCCTCGAAAAAGACACACAAAAAAACAAGCAGAAACAAAATGTGCCTCCTTTGCACTTTGCAACTTTGGAAATGGTTGCAGTGACACCATGACCCGTGTTGTGTACAGGTTAGGCTTGTGACTCACGGAGATGGCACACTGGTCTGATGTGATGTGACAGCTTGTCAAAGGTAGGACCATGTTTCTGCTAGCTCCTCTGACAAAGCGTTTCAAGCTGGAAGATTAACCCCTGACACTCCCCATCATTCTACAACACTATCTACTCCGACCTTGTCAAATATTTAAAAACCAGAAAGAAATGGTCACTGGTTAGGCCAGATTGGCTTTCTCTGGCATGTAATCTCCATAATCACAGAGAAAGCTGTTACAAGCTTCTCACAGGGTCCCCTTGGGGGATGAATGCATGTGATGAATCCATTTCTGTAAGCTGTTGTTCTACCGACAAAGGCAGCCTCATCCTATTAATACACATCACCTACGTATGAGACCTGAGTTCCACGTGAACACTGAGCAGCATTGTCTTTATTGAGAGTCCTGGCTGAACACACACACACACACACACACACTCACACTCACATACACACACACTCACATTCAGAGCTTTCAAGCCTGGATCTAGACTGCTTCTAATTAGAGTGAAACATCATCCCAGCAAAATTATGCAGTCCACTGATCAACGAGGTTAAGCAGAGCACTGCAAAAAATAAAACATGCCATGAAATTAAGAGACTTGCTCCGAGGCTTATTCTCCTTAACAAGATATGGCAGAAAGATGTAGATTGCACTACACAGAGTCCAACTGAAAACAATAGACTTGGGGGTTGAGTTCAATTTTAGTACACCCACAGACGTGACTGCCGCGGCCATGACATGTGCACTGGATGGAAAACAGTGCAGGTTAGGGTGTTTTTAACACTGTGGTTCTCCTCTACCTTCCTTTAATTTAGGCGTGTAAACATTAGACTGGCGCATCTGTGGCAGGTGACCCCATTTCGCACTCACTCTCTCAAACTTAATGAGAAGTGTTTGTGTTTGTATATGTGTGTGTGTTTGTGTGTGTGTATGGAGTGCTGTCTCCGTCTTATTATTTTTATTACACTCTCAATTTTTAGACAGCCTCGGCCAGCAAGATCGCTGTCCAATTTCTGCTGTGGAGTATAGAAATTAATGACAATGTGTGACTGCCGACTGGACCTAGCAAAGCTAGCGAAGCGGTCATATAATGATTGTCAAACTTTTTTTTCCCCCCGTCATCTACTTCCTGAATTTTTGGTCAACGATACCCGGGACACCGAAACACCGGTGCACATGAAATTTGGTAGGTATGTAGCCCCACTAAACTTTTACGGAAAAATTTCGTTTCGTCCCCGGGGGCCACTCCCCCACCCCGTGCTGGGCCCCCCGAACCGCAAAAAAAGCAGTTTTTCCTAAATAACTACCTGAACCGTGGCACTGAGGATGAAGAATCTTTTATGGTATGTTGGTCTCAAGGGCCCACATCAACCTGGCCCATAAAAAATTAAAATGCAATATTATTCTGCTTTAATCGCCCCTATCTTCAGTTAAGATGTTCAGAACTGCACCAAATTTTATGTGTATGATTGACCTGGCATTCTCTGGGGGTATGCCAAGTTTCGTAGAATTTCATCCATGGGGGGTCTAAAAAATTTTAGTGACTGTACACTCATTGGCCTGTAGATGGCGGTGCACACATATACACATGCACACACACACACAGGCACCTACATACTATCGGTATTAGAACGGCCGATACATAATTGCAAATTCAGTAGGATTAAAAGAAAGCCAAAAATAAATATTCATCATCATCATCATGGCTGCATTTACAGTATTGGCGATAAGTAGTCGTTTGTCCACTAGATGGCGAATCGTTGCAGTGAGATGTAATTTTGTTGGAAGTTAAAAGTGGGTTGGAAAAACAATGGCCGCTTCCTACAAGGACTGTAGTTTACCGCAGAGAACGTCTAATAAGGATAGGACGATGTTCACATGAAATGTAATTCCCATTTCTTCTTGAAGCCGAAATAAATCTGAGGAAGTTTCTTGGACATGCTTGGTTTTTACTGCAGGTACGTTAATCTTATAATATCAATAAGGACCTAGGTAATGTTACCGTTAGCGTTGATTGAGTGGTGATGGAGGCCAATTTGTAGAAAACTATAAATGCGGTTATACCAAGCAAATTGATAGCAGCACTGTAATTGTATCTTTCGACTGTCATTTGTTGCACGTGCTACAACAATCATCATGTGCTTTGATTCCAACTTGGTAGTTGTAGTCTGTGAAATTAAAAAGCATGTGTGTGTGAAGTATCCAAACAATGACACCTTCATTTCATTATGACTGCTATAGCAACACACCTTAAGCTACTGTGTAGTGGGTCCCATTTAGAAGTGGCTACTTCATTCGCGCTTTCCTTGACTCATGGAGCAGCGTGAATTTTATTACAACTTTGCGCCACGATATGGCAATTTAAGTCCGCTTGATACTGTAAGGCGTAAGCCATTGGTTTCCAAAGGAGATTTTATTTGTGTCGCCAGCATTGCCTAGACAATTTATGTTGTAAATAGGCCTACCTTATAAGCCTACCTGTAACTTAGGGAAGGTAACGGCTTTCTATTAGGATCTAGTTTGTTAGTTACAGTTTTGTCATAACTCCCTGATGCATTTTTGCATTTAGAATAGCCAGAGCGTGTATATCTCAATCGGAAAATTAAACAATATCAGGTGCCTATGGACTAGGCTGGGTGAACCCAGCCTGATCTGCCCGCTATTTATTTTTTGATTTCTTAAAAGATTGAGCTTGGTCTGATGAAAGCCAGACTAGCCATGGACCTCAGTTACACAATGCAAGGGAACATGAATCAGCCTATATTTGCACGAACAATAACGGACAAAAGCTCTTCAACTTTGGCCCGTTAAAATGTGTATGAACAGTCTAGCGACGCATTTCATCAAGGCCCATTTGGACATGTCAGTTATTTGCACCACTGGTTAGATGTAAAACAGCATTTAGTTTCAGACTACTGTTACTTAATTTGTGCATTAACAATAACGTTTCAGACTACTGTTACTTAATTTGTGCATTGACAATAAAGTATTACATGAACTAAAGATGACTAAAATCTTATGTAGAAGAAGAAACATTCACAAAATTCACGGCTTTATCATGCTAATGCTATGTTGACACGACAAAATATGTTTATGCATTGTATCTGTATGCAACTGTGCCAGTTAGGTCAAAGTTGTAACTTCAGGGACCATGCGAGATGAAGATGTAAACTTTGAGTGATGCTACTCTGCTAAATCTTGTTTATTTTTTGTCTCTTTTTTATGTATATTTTTGCTCACATGTGCCGTGTTTATCTTTCAGATGAGTGCACGCTTGGCTTTACAAGGTACTCTTGGAGGGAACATAGTTGGGCCGACGTGTTTTTTGTTTCTTTTCCGTCATGAATATTTCATTCAGGTCACCTAACACTGACCGAAGCTTCCAGAAAATGAAAGCTGAAAACCCCATGTGCCAATGGCCCGATTCAAAGTCAAGGGAGGTGGGGGGTGGAGGGGCAGTGCAGGCTAAATACAGACAAGCGGAAACTAATTCTGTTACTCTCCCCCGGGGCAAGTCTCCACTTACCCCTCGTCAAAAATATAGAAAAAACACAACCACATACACATCCTGGCTGGAAAAGTGGCAGTGTGTGACACCACAGAAAGTCAGGGGATGGAGGGAAGCAGCTTGGTGTGTGTGTGTGTGTGCGTGTGCACATGCTCATATATGCACCTGCAAGTCCTCATAACATGCTGCCTGTTAGTCTTGATGACTCTCCAGTTTTTAAAATACCTATCCTAATTGCTCTATTGTCGTATTTTGATTCAGATGGCTGTTCCTCTGTAAAACAGGTTTACCATTTTCCACTGCTACTAGGAATTCTACTATTATAGCCCCTATTACAATACGTCAGTATATTAATATTATAATATTACTAATGACTCTGAAATATAAAAGACGGCCTTTGATAAGAATATAAAATGACCTCAAGCAGTTCTTAGCCTCGTGAGACCATCCTGATCTTGCGAGCTTCAGATTTCCACTCGCAGATCAGTCTGGCATCTCTCCGATAGAGAAAATTTGGAGCAGGTCGCCAAACGAACGTCCAATCAGCGTTGGTTTTGAGGCGGGTTTAGGTGTGACGCAACGAGAAGCTACTGTTCAATCTAAACAACATGGCGACTTCCACGGATGAGATGAGCATAGCTATCGCGGCAGTTTTATCCGAATATTCGAGTATTCCTGGGGAAGCTAGGAGTCTCTGCAATGTAGCTGGGAGGAATGAACGACACAGACATCCTCCACGTCCAGTTAGTGTTTGGTAGCCCTGAATCTTAGTTACTTAACGAGAAGGAATATGCTTTCTTCAGAAGGGTACCATGAAAACTTGGTGGGGATTGTCGTTGATGAGGTTCATGTCACATACAAATGGTAAGTTTAAAAATGTTAACGTTAGCTACTTACCAAACTTGTATGTTAAAAGATGGCATTAGAAGAACGCTTTATTGATCTGATTGGTTGATTTGGCCCGTCTATCACCAACATAGGTGGTGATAGACAGATGGTTTATCCAATCAGCTAACCAGTATTTTCGCCCCTTCCCAAACGTTCTCCAACGGAAAGTTCCCAGATGGATATGCGGAGAAAATACGAAGCAAGCGGAGTCAGGTTAAAGTGTAACTCCAGAGAAAATTGACCCCAGGGTCTTTTTCTGCATTAAAAAACATCAAATAAGCTGTGGAGACAGGGACGTTACCATTAACGCTATATGGAAATCGGCGACATAACGATAGAGAAGGGTGCTTGTAATTAATACGACCTCAACACATCACAAAATTATGTAAATTTGAAAACAATTGTTTGTTCACGGTTTGTTGTTCACAACACAGAAATGTTAACATTAGCCTACTTACCTGAGAATATCAGTAGGCTACTCCTTCGGAGTTGTCCTCCGCCAACGTACCAAGCCTCGGTAGTATAGCAGCAGATTGGCGGGTAACCTATTCATCATGCTGTAGAGTTGAATTGTTCACTGCTTGTCTGCAGAATTTTACTCTCACTTTTAATTCCACTGATAGAGCAACTTTACCGTCCAAAATGTTGGAAATACTCCATCTGGGTTTAAATAACTTTACTCTGAAATATTAACACCCCATTTTTTACTGTGTATGAGTTTTTAAAAAAATTATAATTTGGATTCATGCACATATTAAGTGCTGCTGCCACACTGACAGTCATAGACAGCCTTCCACTGAGACATTATATTTCATTGAATTTTAAAAATTGAGTATCTTGTTAACTGACCCATTATGCATAAACAACAGTCATTTATTACATGGACTAACACACACACACACACACACACACACTATCAGCACTGCTGCAGTCTAGAATGTTTTCATAGGATGTGCCTATTGTTGCTGTCAGGATTACAACACATTTGTTCTGATTTTGCATGCAGTGTTGAAACTCATTTAGAATGTGTTTAGGGCTCAGTGTTATTTTCAGGGTATTTAACCCATGAGTGTCTAAGATGTGGGGGACCTTCACTTCCGCCATCACTATCATCCTAAAGAAAGCAAGTTAGTTGTGACCACCAGTGCTGTTGTCAGACAGCCTACAAATAGTATGCATAACATTTTGGGGAGAAATTTCTCAGTGATCTGATTTCACAGCGTTTAATTAGTTGAATCCATTCAATTACAACGAATATGCTCACAAATAAAGATGTGGTGTTGCTATTCCAAACACGTTTCGCCTTTTTTGTCTGCCCTCTGGACTCCCTCCCGTCGAATTTTCTTTTTGCCCAGTTTGAATAAATGCAAAATGGATGGCGAACGTAGTCAGTATTCAACCATGACGATTGTGCAGTCAGTCGTGTTGTGTACTTTAGCTGGCTGCCTAAGTCATCAAACATTTAGCGTCACGTGTAGGAGTTTTTACGTCGACCAGTGTGAGGATCACAGTCCAGAGCGAGGTATGGCCTTGTCTATATTTTACAGTGGATAAACTGTCTGTCTATGTGTCAACCTATGTGTTCCTTACTGGACAACCATGAGAAATGAAGAGGCCAGCTGTTTATCTCTGTTTCTTTTGTTATCATGTTAAGCTTCAGCATAAGAGCCATCAGGGCTGGTGGAGGAAATAGCCAGTTAAAAATAATGCAATACACACATTTAATCACTTCCTGCTGGGCCTCATGGAAAGTGATTCGCGCAGCACAATGGAGAAGCTTGTCTTAAATCAATGGTGCCACAGTGAGAAACCACCATGCCACTAATTATGGGCTGGAATGAAGTCTTTATTGCGCCTGTCATACTCCATCTCCCACTGGTTATGAGATGAAGTGTCTTATCTCAGTGACGGGTGACATGGGAAATGCTCAAGAGCATCTCCTTAAAATTCATACATATATATATACGTATATATATACATACACACACACACATATATATGTGTGTGTATATATATATATATATATATATATATATATATATATATATATAATTATATACACACACACTAACACACACACTGTGAATCTCTTTGTCAACGAATTGCCATGGCTTTTGATCCTGTCTGTTTCTTCAAACACACACGCGCACACACACACACACACACACACACACACACACACAAACACACACACACACACATCCCCCCAAGCCACACTCCCAAACCCTCCCAACCATTATATTCATTAAGCCGTTATCTGCAAGAGTTAACACAGAAGTGCACACTGCCGTCTCAATTGAGACCCCTTAAGATCCCACCACAACGCACAGTCAATTTAAAGGTCTTGCCGTCAGCTTAATCGATACAGCAAAACCACTGAGGGAAAAGTTTGAAGTCGCCTCCCTTTTTCTTTCTCTTTCTGTCTTTCTTTCTCTCTCTCTTTCTTTTTGTGGAGAATCAGCAGAAGCATAATTAAGTGGGAAGCTGAGGTCTAGAGCAGAGCAGAGCAGCTCATCTCCATCTTCTGGTTGGAAATAAAACATGGGTTGTTAATAGGGCCCAGAGGGACAGGACGGGGGCTCCTCAGCAGTACTGCCCGCTGCGCTTAACTCAGTAGATGGCAGTGCTGTTCTTCCTCTCCTCCCTCCTGCACTGAGCACACACACACACACACAAACACAGTGGCTGGACCTGGCTCCTGCTGCTCCTTCTTCTCTCTCTCTCTCTCTGTCACTCTCTCTCTCACAAACACACCCTATTTGTTCACTCTCTCTCTCTCTTTACTTCCTTCTCCCTCTCTCCCTCCCTTCCTCAGTAACTCGGTAAGGCTGTTATCATGTGTAACAGAGTCACGTCAGAGCTAGAAAACCTGCACTCGTACTGTGAGCATGTGCTGTTGTGTGTACATACCTCCACACACGCAGTAAGCTACATATGTACCTATACGTACATGCATACATACCGTGTACATCCATCCATCTACAGTATACATACCCTCTCTGCTATGCAATGTTCCGTTCCGATGCAGTAAATGGCTTCAGGAGTTGTGTGTGCACCACACCTGTATTGATCAGCAGTCAAGGCGACAATAATGGATTGCTTGATTCGATGCAAGTGTGTGAGCTGAGAAGAGAAAGAGGGAGAGGAGAGAGAGAGAGAGAAATGTGACAGAAAATGGAGGTGTGGGTATACAGCCAGACGGGGGCCATGCCAGACGCAATGATGAATAAACAGAGGCCATTAAATGAAGTGGAAACAGGGAACCTGGTTATCGGTCATTATGACAAAGCCTATTGCTCACTATGATGATGTGGGCATTCAGTCAGCAGCCTGGGAGTTGGAGGGGTTAGGGGTTTGCGGATCATCTAAGGAGAGAGAGAGAGAGAGAGAGAGAGAGAGAGGAAGGAAGGGAGTGTATTTGTGAAAGTGTGACAACACTTTCATATGACACGACACAACAACAGAGACATAAAATGTGTGTGTGTCCATCAGGCTTGTGCAAAATTCAGAATTGAATTGAGAAAGACACTCAAATTCCAATTCAATTTTTTTGAATTGTTATCATTTTTAATAACCCACGTTCCACAATATACTGTGCAAATAAAGGCCTAGACCGCGATCAACTAATGTTGTTGCGCTGCATTGCCTCTAAGTGTCGCCAACTGACAATACACATTGGAAATGTGCGTACGACAGACATGAAGTTTGCGTGGAGAACCGCACATTCTCACGTTTAAGTCAGGGCCCGTCCACACGGAGACACTTTTTGGGTTAAACGCAGAGGTTTTGCTTCGTCTTGGCCGAGCGTCCAAACGAATCCTGTAAACGCACTGCCCGAAACCGCACTTTTTTGAAACCTGGTCCCAGAGTGGAAAAATCTGAAACAGTGCCACCTATAGGCCTGTGATATGAAGTAACGTGTTGAGTCGTATTGAGATGGATCCGTTTAGACGCAAATATTCTTGATACGGTTCCAGGGAAGACGGAGGAAAAAAAGATCGGTTTGGTACGTGTGGACTAGGCCTCAGTCTTCGTACATCCGGACGTGAGCGTGAGAAGTGGCGTCGCAGCATTTTGTCGCGTCGCGCAAGCTTTGTACATGAGGCCCCAGGTCATTTTGTGTTGTTTACTAAAACTGTTGTTTGCTTACTGGCTTCAAATAGCATGTACTATGCAGTTTCTGGCCCAATACTGCCAGTATAGTCAATCAAATATTGGCTTCATTTTTTTAGAACATTACTGTTACAGAACAATGCTGTTCATATGTTCGCCTCCCATGGCCGAAACTGGTATGACACCTGTCGGGCTGTGGCTAGTAATTTAGCATGCTAATTCAGGTTGATATCTCTGCAGCACTATACCAAAGATCCTTGATTACTAGCAAGATAGAGCAACGTAATTCGTCACTATGGGAGCAAAACGGGACAGTTCCGGTCTGCATAAGTGGGAGTGTCACCTTACGTCACTAAATAAACTTTCTCTCTTAATAAGCAATAAGAACAGATAAACCTAATTGTGTTCACAGTATTATTGTCTATAATCATGTATGATACCAATGAATCATTCTTTAGGACATGATATGAATAATTTAATTAGTCATGTGAACCGAGCTAGCTAGCTAGCTAACGCTAGCAAAATGCTATACAAGTGGATGGGAGTAGCTATGGCAATACAGCTATCGCTAACAAGTGACTAGTAGTGTAAGGACTTAAACTTAAACTTAATATACTGTTGCAAATTTACTTGAGTATAAACTATCCACTTTAACTAATGTCAGTAATGTTATTCAGCTAGTTGTCATTTCAAAGAAATTACACTTCTCCGTTTAAAATGTTACCTTAGTTAAGAGGCTAGCTAGCATGCTAACAACCGGACAGTAACTGGCAGCAGCATGGTCTGATATTAAGTTATTTTATTACAAATCCAACACTAAAAATGACACTTTTAGGCTTGAAATGATCCCAAACACTTACAGATTATGACAAAAATTTCCAAAAAAACCTCAACAAATCCAGAAAGACATAATGACCAATTTATTGGTAAAATTCCACAAGTCTCCATTGACATTAGTGCAGCGAGGGTTTACTCTGGTCTGCATAAAGGGGGATTTTCCCCCCTCCCCCTTGCAATAATCGAGCGCGGAAATTGTCGAACGTTTGCGCCTCTCGCTCCGCTTTAACCCTCTCTGACTATACCTTGTAATTTTTTTAATGACATCATTGCCCTTATTTCTTCTCATTCTTTTGATGCGTGTAGCTCATTTTTTGGATATTTTTACCTCAATTCTTACACATGGCACCTTTAAAGCGTAGCCGAGATGTTAGCCCACTTCCTGTTTTGCGGCTTCATCGCCATATTTGATTGGTTGTCATGGGCCAATAAAATGGAATTTGAAAAATCTGACAAGTATCATTTGTGCGGCTCGGGCAGAAGATCATCTCTGCCAAGTTCTGTGAAAATCGGATGAAATTTGTGACCGCTGAAACTTTTCGTAGAGTTTGGATTTAATCCAATATGGCGGAGGTCCAATATGGCGGAAAGTGACGTAATAGGAATCATTGAACTCGGTCGGTCCAGGGATTCCAACATTGCCTAATGTGTGAAAATCGGGCGCACCGTTCAATGGTCACATGCGTGAATGCAATCCAGTTTTGACCCATTGGGCATAGAGTTCTGTAAATTGGTGAGAGTGATCATGGGACGGTCCTGAATCAGTGCGCTGAATTTCATAACTTTAGTTTTCAATTTTCGGCCCAAATGTTGACCCGAGATCTGTAAATTCGTGTGAGTGGTCAGTGGAGTGTCCCAAAACTTTCTGCCAAATTTCAGCACTTTTTAGCCAGGCGTTCTATGGGCTGCCATAGACTCCAATGGCAGAGGAACAATAATAGGAAAAGCTAGTAACTCAATGGGTGACTTCGCTGCTAGGCCCCCAATTAAAGGAAGTAGAATTTAAATTCAATGCAATTCGAAGAAATTCATGTACATAATTTAAGAGTAGTGTTTAACAATGAAGCGTCATAGTATGTCAGATATTATTGCACCAAACACACAACTTATAACAGTAACCAATTGCATTGCCAAAGTAACTTTCCCAACACTGAATGTACACTGAAAAAAAGAATAGCTTGATTTACTTGATTTTATTATGTACAGTGGTTGCACATTAATGAAATGTCTTATGTCTAAATTGATTTAAGCTGTGATAACCCAATTCAGTACTTAATACATTCAGTACTTAATACTGCTTAGTAGACATTATGTAGGCTACTTAGTATTGCAACATCAATGTTAAAGGAACCTAACTTTGATATAACTTAAGACTTTAAGATGAGGTCTTAAAATAAAACATGCTGAATATGTTGTGCTACAGAATTCAGACACATTCATTGAGGTTGAAAACATACACTCTAAAAAATAATGGGGCTAATACTGGTTCTTCAGAGCAACCTTTCAGCTGATGTAAATGGTTCAACACTGAGTATTGATTTCCCATGTCACTATCCAGATATTTAAAGATATATTTAAACACCTTTATTAATTGGAATGTACTGTGTAACCACTGATGCTCTGTGCATGTTCAATACTCCAAGCATAACATAGATACAACTCAGCTCCAATGTGCATGTGTGTTTTTTGTGTATGTCCCTGTGTGTTTGAGTGTGTGTGTCTGAGTGTGTGCATGTGTGTGTTTGTGTGTGTGTGTGTGTATATATGCATGTGTGTTTTCGTGCCTGTGCCGACGTTGTGAGGAGAGAGAAAAGCACAAGAAACACACACCACAGTATTTAATTCCCTTTCCTCACTCCCGAGCCTGGCTGGCGGCCTTGTATGACTTGGACACACACTGGCTTGATCCTCCCCAGCCCTCCCACTGGAATCAGCACTCTGCTCATGGAAGGTCAATGCCTGCTGCTAACGGGCCTCCCTGTGGAGAACTACTACTTTGGGTAATAATACAGGCTAAAGCATCCTCCCATAATGTAAGCAATACCATAAGTATGTGAGTGTGTTTGTATGTATGTGTGTGAGATAGAGGGAGGGAGAAAGACAGTGTGTGTGTGTGTGTTTTTGTATGTATGTGTATGTGTGTGTGTCAGAGAGAGAGAGAGAGAGAGTTGTTCTGTTTGCTTTGTGTGTCAAATTAACTGCCAAAGCACCAATACAAGCACAACCAGAATAGATTGATCAAACGATGACTTGCCCAATTATATCCAATGCAACACTGAGTGAAAAAAAACACTCACAAAAATACTGACTGACAAAAAAAACAGACTACATTTTAAAGCAGAAAGTGGAACAAACATGTCCACAGTATACTCTATGAGTAAATCTACATTATACCACAGCATAGTTGTTTATATTTTGGTCCTTTTTATTTAGATAGGACATCGACAGGAAGTGAGAGGTGAAAGAGTGATGGGGTGGGATCGAGAAATGACCGCTGGTCAGATTCAAACCTGGGTCTCCGTGGGCACTTGAATACTGCAGCATAGCCTTTGATTAGATCTCCTCTACTATGAGTATATATTTTAGCTGTCCAGCAGAACGCGAACGATCAGGAGGTCATGTAGACAGCTGTCTGGTGGGTCAGGAGAGCAGAGAGCATGGGTGGGATGGATGGATGGATGCAAGACTGCTGATGGGCATGTAACAACTGAGATGAAATATTCATTGCAGAGCCTGAAAAATCATCACTCTATATGGAAAAATAGGAGACCGTTCCATATGGTGTTGAAAAAAGCATGGATGTGGTATTTCGGGAAAGAGTGCTGACTGCAAAGTGCTTGCTTATGCAAGCCATGCAGTGAAAGGTTCATAGCATGTGACAGTTGGAGAACTGGGATGAGCACTCTCTTCAGTATGGAGGCTGCACTGGGTGGTGTAGCACAGATAGATGAAAGCAGAGGGTGAAGACTATGGGATGGTGCTTGGGGATGCTTCTGCCTCTAAGGATTCGCATAACTGGGTTTGATGCATTTGACCCATTACAACACAACTGCGTTAATTAAAAAAACATTAAATCAATCGTGTCCAAGAAGGCTACCACGCATTGCGCACTCGAGGTGGAATAAACAAAGTTGATCCAGGCCACATCGCCACAACATTACGATTTCTGGATCATATCCCTATATTTGCACACAAGTGTGACAACAATAATGCGAATGCTCGAGGAAAGTCAAAGTATCCTATGCAGTTCACACTAAGGGAAATTTATAGCTTATATCCGCGCTTATTAGTCAGCCTATCTATTCTATCTATATAGGCTATAGGTTTCACATTCCCTTTTAATTTGTATGCCATCCTCTAATAAGTCTACAGTTGTCATTATAGATAGGTTGTTGCATAACTTAGTAGAATTTGAGCATGTTGCATGTCCATTTAAATATAGAAACATAGGCCTACTTTCGAAGTGTTATCATTTTTAATAACCCACGTTTCACAATATACTGTGCAAATAAAGGGCTAGACCGCGATCAACTAATGTTGTTGCGCTGCATTGCCTCTAAGTGTCGCCAACTGACAATACACATTGGAAATGTGCGTACGACAGACATGAAGTTTGCGTGGAGAACCGCACATTCTCACGTTTAAGTCAGGGCCCGTCCACACGGAGACACTTTTTGGGTTAAACGCAGAGGTTTTGCTTCGTCTTGGCCGAGCGTCCAAACGAATCCTGTAAACGCACTGCCCGAAACCGCACTTTTTTGAAACCTGGTCCCAGAGTGGAAAAATCTGAAACAGTGCCACCTATAGGCCTGTGATATGAAGTAACGTGTTGAGTCGTGTTGAGATGGATCCGTTTAGACGCAAATATTCTTGATACGGTTCCAGGGAAGACGGAGGAAAAAAAGATCGGTTTGGTACGTGTGGACTAGGCCTCAGTCTTCGTACATCCGGACGTGAGCGTGAGAAGTGGCGTACGCAGCATTTTTGTGCGTACGCAAGCTTTGTACATGAGGCCCCAGGTCATTTTGTGTTGTTTACTAAAACTGTTGTTTGCTTACTGGCTTCAAATAGCATGTACTATGCAGTTTCTGGCCCAATACTGCCAGTATAGTCAATCAAATATTGGCTTCATTTTTTCAGAACATTACTGTTACAGAACAATGCTGTTCATATGTTCTACTGTCATTGTGCTGCTCCACCCCCCCCGGGACCCACCCAAACCTAGTTATTGGCTTCTGAGACTGAATCAGCTGTGTGGGGCTCTCTCCATCCATCCTCAGTGCTGTCTGTTTAAGACACACCGGCACCTTCAGCAAACCCTCTTGCGTAGTCTGTGTGAAACACCCACACGCTCACTCTTCAAAGAGCACAGCAGAGACACAGAGAGAAAGAGACTTATTCAATTTTTCATACCCACTACTTAGAGTTTGGTATTCAATTAGAAAGCATCTGTGATCACTGTTGATCCACGTGGAAGAGCTTAAAGGGCTAAAGCATCTGTGATCATCCCAAATGAGACCTGTAGGGTCTCTCTCCCTCTATGATTCAGTCTTGCTTTCAATTCCCTTTCCTCTGGGAGAGAGAAAGAATGCTAAATCACTACTTCTAGCATGACTTCTGAGAACCGAACTGAACTCTACTAGGTGGTAGTGAATTCACAGAAGTAAACAGTATATTTTTGCCCCCCTAGTGGTGCACACAGTGACACAAACACCAGAGGGGATGATATGGTTGATTGCTCTGTAATTTTGTACTCTACTGATGAAACTTTCATACCGCCAAATGTTTTACCTGTATTTTGAGGTTATATGTGTTTGGCACAACTGATAAAATAATTGAGGCTTATAACTGGGGTTACAAGCTGCAAAAGCAGGTTTGAGGAATGACAAAAGAAGGGAAGTATAGTAAGTTTTAAAATGATGATAAAGATGACCTTATTTTGATTGTTGACCCCTGTGGATGGACATAATCATTTGTTGGCCATTGTTAAGGCAGGGAAACAGCCAGGACGGATGGGACAGAGACAGCTTAGACAAACAAACAAGTTGGTGACAAACAAGCTATAGCTAACTTAGTAAGGGATGTTATATAGCACATTTCATACATACAACAAGCATTGAAAAAACAAACAAACGTAATTTCAGCAATGTAATAGCCTAAAGCATTACACATGGCAATGTTCTGCACTACAACCTTAGCATGGACAACAAACGTAAAAGAGTGGTATGATAAAATATAACAATAATATAACATTATTTTCGTATCCATTTGGTCATCCTATCCTATGCAACTGTCTTGCCTTGCCTGCAACCTAAACAAAAATACATTTTCATTTTGTGGAGTTGAATGCAGATAAGGGCATTGATTTATGGCAGGGAAGTGTAACTAAGGCAACCACATGTCATGATGAATCTGATTTATTTATCGAGCGCTACAGTGACATTTCCTGGTATGAATATCACCATGTTTATTTTCGTGTTGCATTAGGCAGTGTGTACATGGCCACCCATCGTTTTTGTTTTTCATCGTTCTCTTGCGGGGCTCTGTTGGGGCGTTTTCATTTTGTCCTTTTCAGGCTAGCGCAGGGTCAGCAGGAGAGCAGACGTGGCAGGTGGATGCTTCACCTCCCTTCCGTCTTGGTTTTAATTTTTCATTTCTGTAATTCCGCATCAGATATTCCAATTGGTCATGCTGTCACTTTGGATTTCACAAGTGCTGATATAAAAAAAAAAAAGAAATGAATGCGAGATAGATATAAACTATGGGGATGGCGTTCTGTACAAGCTTTTTCTAACCATTCAGATAGTCATGGCCAAATAATTAGTTCTACCAAATGAAGCCATTTTAATCCTGAATAGAATATAATAAAGGATACAGAAAATAATTTTTTTTTACAGAAAAGTATTTTTCATAGGCCCTGTCCTTGGTCTAGGGCCCCTAATTTCAATGTGGGGCAAAGTGCAGAATGTCTAAAAGCACCTGAAAGTATGAAGGAGGAGTCGTTTTAACGACAGGTGTAGGCCTGTGATTGGTTGAGTGTAATTGATGAATACGTGTGTAGTTTTAGAGTCTTCCTGGTTATTGCAGTGCTTATATTCACATATTTCAGTTGGGAAGGAGCAAATTCATACAGTGTTTGAGAGGAAGATCTATCCCTTAAATGGTAATAGTGACATTCAGAAGACTGGAACACGTTAGACGCCCTGATCTGAGGTGGTGTCTGCTCTGGTGCTAGCCTCTATCTAGGCAGTCAGTGGTGTCAGTCTGGGCTACAAGCACCAAGGGGAACATTTTATTCATGAACATGGGACAGCTCAGTGGAGAAGGGAAGACACCCGGTGACATATCAGGACAACAAAGGGGGGTGTGGTGGTGGGGTGACAGGTGCACAAACAGAGAGCAGAGGCGAAGCAGCACAGCTGTGGAGGATCTGACAAGGGCCTTTGGGGGAGAGAGAATCTGCCTCACAAGAGAGAGAGAGAGAGAGGGGGAGAGTGTGTGTGTGTGTGTGTATATGTGTGGGTGTGAGAGAGAGAAAGCGAGAGAGCGAAACACTATCGGCCATCAGCATCCTCCTGATATCCTCCACGGCTGGCGTCACGCTGTCCCCCATCCCAAATTATTGTCTTTAGACGGCAGCACGTTGCAATGCTACTACCAAGCTGGAAGAACGCTATAGGGCATTTGTTCCTATTCCTGGATTTCACTTTGGCATTCAGTACCATCCCTCCTAGCAGGGTGTGTGCTGAGCCCCCTCCTGTATGCTCTTTACACCCACTGTTCCCACTCATGCAACAATCACCATCATCAAGTTTAGTGATACGACAGTTGTGGATTTGATCACCAACAATAATCAATCAGCATATCGGGAGGAGGTGGATAATCTGACAGCCTGGTGTTCCACCAACAATCTCATTCTCAACAAGAAAAAAAGAGATTATAGTGTACTTCAGGAAGACAAAAAGAACTAACTTTCATCCAGGATGCACATTCATGATGAGGCTATGGTGAGAGTATCCCATTTCAAATTCCTTGGGACATGCATCTCTGAGGACTTCTCCTTGGTCAGAAACCTGCCTAACACGGTTAATTTGTGCTTTAAATGGCGTTTGCTTTCATTTCTCTCCTTGGAAAAATATGACTGTGATCATATTCTCTTTGAACACCTCATACATTATGCTTGGGAAAATTCATACATGCACAGTTCTTAAAATGGCTGAAATATAATTTGATTCATTTTCACTCATTCATAAGTTAACTTTTTAAATTTCCCGAATACATATAGTATTCATATGACCATGCAAAATACAAGGGATAGTTGATAGAGGTAGGACCTTGATGTGTCAGCTGTTTTATTGATGATAATATTGACACATTGTTGTCATGTCATTAGATTACATGCTTCAGAAAATTAAAGTGCTAGGCTGCTATGACCACAATAAGGCTTCCGAGTTTTAATAGCTGAGAACAGATGAAACATCATCTATAGTGAGCCATTTTAGCTGTGTTATTATCAGGGTAAATAGACACAGTTGAGTGATATACTATCTCACAACTTGAAATGAAACAAGAGGGAAGAATTTGATTATCTGTTGTTTCCTTGAAGACTAAGCAGGCAATATAGCTATGACACAATTGTCACAAAGTCAGTTCAAATGTTTCATTTCCACATTACACACATCATATTATTGGAAGATAACATCACAGGAACTATAGCGATTTTAGATAAACACTATTAACTGCTTATTACTGTTTTATATAATTCATAATGTATGGTTATGTATAAAACCCATCTAGGAAAACGTTTTTGCATGCCTTATCCTATATAATGATTTGTCTGCTAAATATTCTTCCTTTTTCCATTCTTCAGCACCTCGAGCATCTCAGACCTGAGAAGAATTGCCTCCAATTAAACTTGTCTGAATGAGAACTGGATAGTGGTGGAACGATAGTTCACTATGTATTTCTACCCATTTATTCCATGATGCTCAACTGGGCCATAATGATGTGGCAGATTGATATGCAAATACAGTACAAAAGCTAAAATTAAATCATATTGTGCAAACATCACAATTGAATACCTATTCTAAAGAACATCACAGTTGGACATTTAAACAAGTTGTGGTAGGCCTATGACAGCATTCAACTGAATCCAGAGAGTTCAAGTAATCTTAATGCTCTATTCCACACAGTAGCAGCCATGATGGTCACTGTGGTTTCCAGTTTACCTGGTCGGCTCACCCGGGAGATGTCATCTGTCACTGTGCGACCAGAGAGCTGGAAGCCCCAGACGCTTATCTCCCGGACTGATCTGAATGCTGTGGATAGGGAGGCCTTGGCCTGGCGGATGACTCACGGGTCCTCCATTATTTCATTTGGCCCCAATTGCTATGCCAGCGCCAGACAATCCCCTGTCACTGCTGCTAGTGTTCAATCTGGCTGACCAGGGACAATCAATTCCAATTACTCACACTCAAATGGAATCAAACCATCTTGTCTTGTAATCAAATGGCAAATCAGGTCATAGTACGTGTGGCAGGATTGGAAAAAAACAGGATTGGAAAAAAAAAAGAATCCTGGTGTGCTGGTCATTGACCGATCAGAGCAATCAAAAGTCTTTCAAATCCTCATGCATAGAGACATGCAGACAGACATAATTAGGAGTACCTTGTTCTCACCCTGTTTGGTAGCCTTGGTGTAGTAAAGGTTAAAGCTTTGTGAGGGATCCTAGCAAAAAAAAGTGAAGGGCAGTATCCTTGGCCATCTGAAGAGTCACCCTGGCCTGGACTGTGACTTCACTGTCACATGGAAATCTCCTGTAGGCTACTTTTGTGTTGTTGTGTTGGTTTTGTAGATAAATGGATTCTTTGAGTTCAATGAGCATCTGACAAAAGAAAGAGGAGTAAGTGGTGTCAGTTGGATGTTAGATGGATGGCCGCCGTGACATGTAACTGCCACTAATGGGATGGATAGTGGCTCTTTTTCATTAAGGACCAGGCCCAAGGCTTTGGTGTTCTGTTTCCATAAGGAGCTGTAACATCGGGGACATTAGCTAACAATGCTAGAAATTTCTAAACAGTGCTTAGCAACGACACTGTGAGCATATGCCAAATTGATTGACAAGGACATTTAAACAAGTCATAAAATTGTAAGAAGCAGTATCCTTAATTCTTTTGCAAAATGTGTATATACATGTATTGTTTTTCTTCACAAATATAGGCAAAGTCACTTCTGTTGCTAGACAACCCTAAACAAATGCTACCAGTCAGCCCCTACTCCAGGGTCAACCTCTGGTGTCAAATTCAAATTCAAATAACACCCAATGCCAGAGGAATGAAGCATGTCATGCAGTGGCGCTGGCAGGCGTAATCCTGTACGCATCCTGTACGCCTATTCTGGTGTGTTCTTCTGTTCCAAATGGCTGTGTGTTAGGCCCACATAGGAGAATGTAAAGTCAACTAAGCTACCTGATACAACTTTAAAATAGCTAGGTGACCATTAAAACTACAGCAGGCGACTAGGCTAATTAAAATAAACAGATAAATAGGCTACTTTAAGGGCGTAGCCAAAAATTATCGATCCAATGTGTCTCAATTGTCCCCCGCTGACCACCTCACATATTTCTCTAGATTTTGCAATGACCTTACATGACACAATGCAATAAAATATGCCAGTTTTTAGGAGACAGAATAATGTTTGTAATGATACCAGTTACGTTTAACAGTAACATAAGTGGAATGAGCTATTCATTGTCGAAGGTGCATGGTGAAGTGAAATTCTTACTTTGGAAAAAAAAAACATTTGCCGATATCCTTGGATGGGAGATACTTGTCGTTCAAATTTTCCATGATCAAAGAGGGCACTAATACGCATGTGCACAGCAAAAATCACAACTTGGGCTTGCTGTGCAAGCAAGATATTTAAGGTGCCTCAACTGTACACATGTCTCAACTGTACTCAGTCTACCCTAATTAAGGTGTGCCTGTGAGATTTTTCGGTGGCATCAACCCAGTAGGCTACAAGTGAGGGGCGCATATGACAGGTGGAACGCAAATGACCTGTAAATGTAAACACTATGGGCTAGGCTACTGTATATCAGTGCTCTCAAAATTAACGTGATCGCGTAATGACAATCAAAAACCGCACGTTAAAATATGCTAGGCCTACTCGCAAGAATAATTCTTCAGAGGCTGCACCATATAATTAATTTTAAAACGTTAATGTAGATCTAGAAAAACTAATCTATTAAGCTATTTTAAGTTTGAATAAAAAACTGAGAATGCGGTGCCTATTTTAGAGATTGGTTTTATTGTAGCCTAGGTCTAAATCAACACGTGAACTAGGCTTTGCTTATTGCTTAGCAAACTGTGTAACTGATTGGCCTAAGTAGCCTGAGCTATTAATACTTGGGAAAATATCCTTTAAACAGACATCAGGAACCACGATCAGTGAGGAACAGGAGTTACCTCCACTTACTTTACTCAATTTGCTGTGCAAACAGTCATTTCAGGGTCTCTGATGACGCTTCCATAATGCGCGTGGCTGCGTTTTGAGGCTAGTGCAAGACGGCAGGGCTTGGATTTAAACCAAGCGGCAACATTCTAATCTGAACAATGAAGCCTACCCGGAAGTTCGAAAAACTGCAATACATCGAAAATCCGCTAGGGACTGGTCCCAAAAGCGAGCAAATGTCCATAGACTCCCATGTTAAAATGTCCGTTTTCACAGCGTAAATACATGTTTTTAAAGCCTGGTCCCATGGACTTTTATTGTACTTTTCGGTAGTTTCCCAGTGCCTGACAACTGTGAGGGGGGTGATTTTTTTTCTAACTCATTAGTTTAGATCACATTTAGATATAAAATATATGAATAATTAAGGGCATGGTCGGCTTTGATTGACGGCTGGCGCCGAGGCATACAGCAGCAGGCGTTGCCAGCTGAGTGGAAAGTGGAAACCCTGAAACTTTGACGTCTCAGCCATGATTATACACAAAGTTACCACATCCTTTCTGAACATCTTTATTCAAAAAGCTGACATAAAATGGTTTGCTAAGCTATTAATTGAAGCCTACTAACCGATACTTTCAGAAGACTTCGTTCCAGTTTTTTCAGGTAAGTGACATTCATTCCACTACTATATCACGTAGCACTAGATGTTAGCATTATTTAGCATCGAGTGGGCACTAACTTTAGGCTACGTGAAAATGATGACCGAATGGCAGAAGCACACACATACATTTAGTTAACTTGAATAAAGTTAACGTTAATGAAAACCATTTTGCTCCCGTTATGAGTTAGCTTAACGTTGGTCATACTAGCCAGGTGTGAGTCAATGAACAGACAGCTCTAAAGTTAACGTTAGTTCACAAACATACTGGGGAAACAAAGCATGTTCTCGTCAAAAAACCTTTTGTAAATACGCTCTGTGGGAATGCTTAGTCCATTGACAATTTAAACAGTCTTTGGGTTGTCACGTTTAAGATAAAAAAAACTTCAGCCGAAGCATTAAAAGGCTTGTTGTCGGCTAGCTGAGGCAAAATTGTGAACCGCTATGAACCATTGACGTATACTTTGAACATGGAGCTGTGATAACAAGCGATAGTTATAACTGACGTTTGAAACTCTTATTGATGCCATTTATTTGTTAAACACAAATTTGAACGAACACTTCTTGTCTATGCAAAGTTTCCCTGTAGGTAATCCAGACAGGCTGGGTGCTGGAGAGGGCTCTGGACTCCTAACTTCAATTCTCGTCTGTGCAGTCGACACTCAGAAGCATCACTTCAGCACTGATTCCATGGTACTTTGACATTTTTAATACATTTAATTGGAGCAACCTACTGGTTGTATATTCCAGACATCGTTACCATATACTGAACAAACATGAATGCATTTCAGACATTTAGAGTGGCCTTTTATTTTGAGCAGTCCAGGGCACATCTGTGCAATAACTATCAAAACTAGATGTACCGCAGAGCGGTACAAAATATGACCGCCGCCCAGTCCAGCACATTTTTTCCACAAAAAGAAATCACGCTGAAAGGCCTATATGATTCTAACTGTCTCACTAAATTGCATTATCCACACTCAATTCTCACTGGTATCTGCTAGACAACAAGTACCAAAACATGATTAGTTCATAGATTACACATGTAAAATTCATTTTATACAACCCCACCTCCATCTTGCCTGTTTATAATTCTGAGAAATTCTTGATTGTTTGTGTTATGTTTATGTTATGTGTGTGTGTGTGTGTGTGTGTGTGTGTGTGTATGTGAGTGAGTGTGTGTGTGTGTGTGTGTGTGTGTGTGTGTGTGCGTGCGTGCTTGTGTTTGTGCCTGCGTATGTGCCTGTGCATGCAAGCGTACATATGTCTACTGTGTGAGTATGTGTCATACGTATGATTACTGTGAATGTGTGTGTGTGTGTGTATCTGTTTGTGCACATGTGTGCACATGAAATGGGTTAACATGACCCCTGGAGGCAAACATACGGAAAAAAATGGTCATCCTAGGCCCTACAGTTCTCAAGATATTCACAGAGAATTGTGTCTGCCCTACCCTCCTTTCGGGGGGTCCAGTCCAGCGGGGGGGCTACAGATCAAAACGAAAAATGACGGTTCCATGCTATCCATGTGGGGGTACATGCCCACCAAGTTTCGTGTACCCCGGTCTTTCAGTGTCCCGGGAATCCTTGTTGGTGTATGTCACTAAATGTACACATAAATTATTTTATTGTAAGGCCCCCCATGAACGAAAGTACTCAAAACTTGGCATGCATTCGGAGGGTGTCATAATGATCCTACACTTTTAATTTCGTGCAGTTTTGACCTTGTCAGCCAGAGATATTGTGATGAAAACACCAAATTTTTTGCTTTTTAATTTTTAACTAGGTGGCGCTATACATGAAATAAATGGTAATGGGATGGGTTGACATGCCCCCTTAAGACCAACATACATAAAAAAGATGGACCTCCTAGGCCCTACGGTTCTCGAGATATTCACAGAAAACTGTCTCCGGCCACCTACAGGCCAGTTGGTGTATAGTAACATAAATTAATTTATTGTGTGGCCCCCCATGAACGGAATTCCACAAAACTTGGCGTGCATACAGAAGGTGTCATAATGATCATACACTTCCAATTTCGTGCAGTTTTGACTATGTTAGGTCACAGATACCTTCAATTACAACACCTCATTTTTCCTTTTTTGTGTTTAACTAGGTGGCGCTATACATGAAATGAGTGGTTATGGAATGGGTTGACATGGCCCCTTGAGATCAACATACAAAAAAAAAATGGTCCTCCTAAACCCCACGGTTTTCGAGATATTCACAGAAAACTGTGTCAGCCCTACCCTCCTTTCGGGGGGTCCAGTCAAGCGGGGGGGTTACAGATCAAAACGAAAAACGATGGTTCCATGCTATCCATGTGGGGTTACATGCCCACCAAGTTTCGTGTACCCGGTCTTTCAGTTTCCGGAATCATTGACGGAAATTTGGGCAAAAAAAAAAAAAAAAAAAAAAAATATGACCGCCCTATATGATCCGCCAGCTGCGGGCGTCATAATAAATCATTAAAAAGTAATAGCACCTTGGTGGATATTATCTCAAAATGAACATGTTAGCTAAAGCTAAGCTGGCGAACACCACATACACAAATCACCTTTATCCGTCCTTTCATGGGATTTCAGGACATTTGAATAGATCCATTCTGTTTCATACAGATAAATGGCATAATCTAGAGAATAAAAATGAATTATTGCGTTCTTTTTTAAAACATTGATTGGAGATGTGAATTCCAACCACTACACATGAAATTATAATCAGTGCCTAGGAACAGGGACTTGAAAACCCACAGCGAGAACAACATGGCTCTTAAAAGCATCTAATTCCTTCCGAGGGCCGCGTCGGGAGTGCATTGGCTTGTAAAGGGCCTGACGTTGACATAGGTGGGGTGTAGAAGGGGCCTCGCTTTTTCAGGGTGCTGATTAAAAATGAACAAGGCCCTCACTTGCGCAACACTGCGCTGCTTTCAATGCCAGGGTCAGATGGACTGAAGGGGTCCCCTAGGGACTGCTCAGTGGGAAGAGAGTCTGAGTTCCCTCAGAGACCATAAGGGAAAAAAAGACCTCCATGGCGTCACAGCCCCCCTCATGTGCAGGGCTTCACCTTGCTTCCGCCACGGCTCACATTCTAATTGGTTCTTACACAAACAGCAACCCTTTAATACTGCGGAGGCGCCCAGACAGCCACTGTAATGAAGAAAAACGGCCTCCACTCTACAGTAGCCTCTCTCTGTGAGCCTGGACCTGCATTTACAGAGCTGCGCTTCTGGTAGCTTCTAAAAGCTTTATGCACATACTGAATTCACAGAGACACCTCATGCAATTTAATGAGGAATGTCACAATATCATTCATTTCATTGCACAAAAGTTTTTCAAGGCATTATTTAAAGGATGTATCTATTTACTAAAGTTTATCCTTTGTCATGAATCAAGGGTGGAATGTTGTTAACAGAATTCACTAATTCCTGCTGGAATCTCCAGTGATGTCTGAAGTTGTTTCTCTTGGTGTTTGGTTTGTTTTCATCCCATAAGTGAATAATATTTTTTTTAATTGGTAAACAAATAAGATGTCAAGAAAACATGTTGCATTCTAGGGTAGATAATTAATAAACAAGCTCCAAGGGCAGACAGAGAAAAATAATGAATGACAAGTCTCTTAAGAATGAACATGGCTTTCATATGGATAACAAGCAGTGGTGTAGTCTACATGATGCACAGGACTACGCAGTATACCCACTTAAAAAGCATCACCATCTCAGTATACCCACTTAAATTAGACAAAGATATGTATCAACATTTGGGGTTGATCACAGTATACCCACTACAGCTAACTAGACTACATCACAGTATACCCACAGCTAACTAGACTGCATCATAGTACACCCACTAACTAGACTATATCACAGTATACCCACTAACTAGACTACATCACACTACAGCTAACTAGACTACATCACTGTATACTCACTACAGCTAACTAGACTACATCACAGTATACCCACTAACTAGACTAGATCACAGTATACCCACTACAGCTTACTAGACTACATCATAGTATACCCACTAACTAGACTACATCACAGTATACCCACTAACTAGACTACATCACACTACAGCCAACTAGACTACATCACTGTATACCCACTACAGCTAACTAGACTACATCACAGTACACCCACTAACTAGACTACATCACAGTAACAAGTTGACATGGATAGTGAGCTATAGTGGCGAACAGAGATTTACTTTCATCACTTCCTTTAGGATGACATAGAACAACAATGAAGCACAAGAATCTCATTATGAGGAAACATGATTTACTGGATCAGCTGCGTTTTTGGAATAATGCCTGTTTTTGTTGTTGTTGTTTTTTTTTTTATTTGGTTAAGGGGGTTGTCCACTTGAATCATCATTTCAACAACAGAGAAAACAACTTTGAATAACTTCCAGTTGTTTTTCCCTCAGGGGGGAGAAGCAAAGCGTTCATTTGTCATGAAAATAGTTTGTTTTCTCGTAGCTCAAAAATGTCATCGCAGAAAATGAATGCATGTTGAATTGAACACGCCCAAGAGGGGTGTCAATCAAGAGTAACTCAAATACCTCTGCTGTTTCCAAAGATGAAAGTTGTATGAGAAATACTGTATCCCAGAGAAAAGAAAAAAGAAAATCTCCACAAACCCCTTTTACTCTTTCAAGAGTTTTCATTCAGGTAAAATGATAACCTGAGGAGTTAAAAGAAAACTGATGACACAGATTACTTCTGTCAAGCTCTGTTCTCTTGCATAATTCACAAACACCACAATTACAAAATCTATTCTCCAATCTCCACAGGCAGTTTTCTTCCTCAGCCTCAGAAAACTGGCTGCCTGTATCCTTGGCTGCAGAAACAAGTCTCTCTGAAAGGCATAAGGCAGGGTGAAGCAAACACATCAACAAACATGTGTCATTTGAAAGGAAATGTTTAATGTATCGGACAAAAAAAGCAGTGAAATATCAAAATATGTGCTTCTGTGCGTGTGTAGGTGTTGCTAAAGATGCCCAGTAAACATGATGAACGTCAGCAAGTGACGTGGGGGGATGGGTGGGGTGGGGGGTGGGTGGAGGATGTCAGTGAAGGTTTGAGTAGGAGTGGGATCTGCTGTCAGTCCTGCTTAGGCTGACTGCAACCTTTACTCATCCATGCTCTCTGGCCAATGATTAATTAAACATTTCATTAACGTCAAACAACATTAGCCGAGGCAAAAACCTCTGGCAGGGGATGAGAAGGGGATGGAGGCAAAGCAAGAAAGAGAGAGTGAGAGAGAGAGAACAATCTGACTAGAAGTCCTTGTTCACTGCTTTTCGTTGGCCTTCTGTGTCTGTAGACTAGAGGGACCAAATAAACCCGATCAGCTCCTCTCTCAAGGTGGTTCTGTCCTATTGCACACCAGGGCAAGAAAGGGCAAGGAGCAGTGGGGTGGTTGTCAACAACATGGCTAAATGTCATATTACCTCATGTGGCCACATACTGGGTCTTTGCCACACACACACATAGAAACACAAACACAAAGACATACACACATATATGGATGCACAACACATATACACACACAAACACATAGGTGAAAGCCTAAACCCACATTCACACGCACACACACACACACACATGGATTCACATAGACACACACACACACACACAAGCTGCACCTGAGGTCGTGCAATCTTGTGTGATCACGTGGCCTCGTGTTGTGCTGTTGTAACATGGGAACATTTCTAGTGCTCCTTGACAGCTACCCCCCACAGAACACCTGAACGATGTGACATGGAGGACAGGAATGCTCTATGGGATAAAGCTCATCGGTGCCTCACAACGTCGCACCAAGACAGGCCTGGAACTGATGGGAACAAAAGCCACGGCTGTTTGTTGACAAAGAGATACACAATGTATGTGTGTTATGTGTGTGTGTGTTGTGCGCGTGTGTGTGTATAAACGCTGGGGTCACACCTCAGATCCACAGGTCAAATTTGACAACTGAATATAAACAAAAGAGGATAAATCATAAATATAAATATATATATAAACAACGACAAGAGATGTGACCCAGCGGAGGTTAAGTATGCTTAGGGGAATCTCCTTTAAGCTGACAGTGATTTATATCTGAAGAGTTTGGCCTGCAACACAGACCTTGAGCAGTGGGCCGCCACCTTTAGATGAAGATGCCAAATGAAAGTACAGATATGAGCCGTCTCGCTTTTACTCCCGCTGCACTTGTTCCAACATTCAGGCTTTTTCTAAAGTGGGAAACAGGGCTTCACTGCATCAGCTTGCTGTATCCTCTTAATTACTAAATTATACACATTCCCCTGCCAGATTCAAAGGGTTCAAAAAGCAACATTTTTACACCTGTTTGTTGTTTAAGTCATTGTTCCCAAATGGATGACTCGTCCCCCAGTTTAATTCTGTAAACTAAAGTTATTTTGTGCACTTTTTGTTGCTGACATACTTACTTTACTTTCGTTTCCCTGGGCATCCAATGCCAGCATTCTTTTTTGATGCTGAGGTTGGAATTGCTGTTTATGTGAAAAATGGTGAATGAATTGAGTCATTTAGCTGCATGTGTCACTCGGGCACATTTATATGGGGATTGTTTATGTGCGGCTGATCTTTTACTGTAATACTGACTCTGATAGCTAATAAATGCAGATGTGTGACCATATATACGTTTTGATATGTGTCAGTTCTGTCAAATGAAAGATAACATAGTCACAGTGGAGTCCACCTGGAGAGAAATGACAAACTTTAGACTAAAATCTATGAATGGCTATGAACTTTGCACGTATCGTTTATAGTGTTACTTGTAAAGAGGCTCTTACAAGAGGACTATTCACTGAAGCATCACATGAGACACGTAAGGAAGACCAGATGTCCTCGGGGGATCTGGGCATATGCCTCCCGCCAATTCTCAGAGAAACACAGAATAGTAGATCTTAAGAAGGCAGAGCTTAACATGTCACTGGATAAATTCACTGTAATTACACAAAACCCAGAGATTAATTTTAAGCATTAATCCATAGTGACTGTTTCTGCTCTGTGTATCCTCAATAATTCATTCATAGCTCCTGTCGTTTATGTACAGGCGCCAGTGTGTGTCCTCTGGGCTTTGGACAATCAAGTTGCAGAAAGGAATTATATTAGTGCAAGTCATATGCAACATGAAAATTCTTCAATATCTGTTTAATATACATCTTCCCAAACTACTAATGGGCTCATGTAGCTCATGGTTTATATAAAGTATCTTTTTCGATGACAGATGAATAATTGATAACTATTTGAAATTCATGTTTTGGACTGAACAATCCTAGTGAGCAGGCACAACATGAACGCATAAGGTCAAGGTGCTTTGATAGGTGACAGACTGATGTTTGTCTTCTTGTAGCATTTTAACTGCATCAATATGTGCTGCTGCACACGTTATGACAGAAATGCATCTTGCTGGGGAAACATCAGCTCTTTAGGGTGTAGGACATTTTGGTCAGGTATTCTTGAGACATTATACTTGCCCATCCAACATGGCAGGCTGCAAAGTATTATGCCAATCTATTTTTATGTGAGAATGCGCTCTCCAATGTAGGCCTACAGGACATGATGAATCATCACCAGCTTCATGGCTCTCTCTCCACCAGCGCTGACAGGGAGGCTACACCGTTCGGGTTGTGTCTGCTGCAACAATTAGCTTCCAATATAATCAATGGTACTGGCTACACTAGACGTGGCAGGTGCCACTCTAATCGCTAACTGTTAATCCAACACAACTCATTGTTCAATTTTCATGGAAATCATTGGTATGTTTGCCTAGGACTACCTGTGGCTAGCCTGGCTCTTCCACTCAGTTTATACCCTATGGTAGCTAGTGTTAAAAAAGGCTGTACAACTGTACTAGTAGACTTAATGGAACAAGTTCATGGAAAACAAATGCTTGTGAAGAATGTGATTCATACCTACAGAGCCGGTAGGATACATAAGTAAGTTTATCTCTTCAGTTATCCAAATGAAGTGTCTTAAAGCTACAGTAGCGAGGTACAGAGGCTGCTACTAGCTAGTAACACAGACCATTATTTCAAAGCCAGATCTGGCTGCTTTTTTCACGAAACCTGAGCTGATGTAAGTATTATCAGGGGTTGGGGGAGATGATGTCTCACTCTCAACCTCTTCTTGTGCTGGCTGCCCCCAAAAAAAAAAATCCATATTATATGGATATTATATATTGGATCCATATTAACTAACTATACGCTGCAATAGTAGGCTATTAGACGGCCTCTGGTAATATAAGTTTGACAGAGGGGGGAAGAATAGAACACTAATGTTGAATTTGCAACAAATTATTCCAACTCCGTAAGGAACGCCAGGTCAGCGTTATTAGTAACAATGTTGCAGTTGTGGCTGCTGGCCATGGCGTTCGATTGGAACCTCAGAAAAACCTCTAGGGCGATTTTTTTTTATTATGATCTTTTAAGGCATAGATATCCGGGACTATTCCCAAGACATCCGGGGCTATAGCCTCGAAATGCCCAGGTCTAACGATGCCACTGCCTGTCGCCATGTAATCAAGTTAACCCACTGAACTGAATTTTCTGTCAGTAAACAGTAACAGAAAAGGCTTTATTGTTACACTGTAAAGTTCTTGATGGTATACAACATTGTGGTTGCTAAGGGACTAGTAATAAAATGCTTGTGTGTATAATGTTCATAAGTAGCCTACTCTTCTCAATCACAGGGTTTAATTTAAGGTTTCCCGGTTCACCAGAGGAGACAAAAGATCTCAAAAGAGAGCATACTGTACATAGCATTGTAGTGTTTTCTTAAGAGTATAAAAGGCAAAACATAATATTATTGCCCCACCCAGAGAGTGCCACGGCCACACTAACAGAGGCATTGTAGCTGACAGTATAATAATAGGGCTCCGCACATGTACATTTTCTGCCTTGTTGTCAGTGTCCCACTTCCACTCTCTTGTGCCAGACACACAGATGTAATTTCATGTTCCAGTTGTTCAGCAGTTTGCATCTTTCCTCAATGTCAAAATGAGAGAGAAAGAGAGAGAGAGAGAGAGAAAGAGAGAGGTGATGTTCAAATCTGCTTGTTTCTATTTCAGGACATCGGAGGCAAGAGCACAGTGATAAAAAAATAAAAACGAGACACAGGCGATGCACACAATGCAATACAACACCAAGCCTGGCAGATTGTTTGAGAAAGAGGCTACATCTAACGAGGTGGCTGATTAACCTGCCTGTTCATCATGAAGATTTGTCACATTTGAACAAACAAAAAATATGTCATTTCATATAAATGAGTGTGTGAATATGTATGCATGTGTGTGTGTGTGTGTACAGAGGTGGGGGTAAAGTGCTGAAAATGCACTAATTTAATGAGCAAGCGGCGGCTGCTGCTGCTGCTGGGGCACGATACAGTGAGCTTGTCCTTGTTTCAGAGTGTCAGTCATTTACATGCCTTTCATCTCTGGGCTCCTTGCTCCTCAGGAGGAGGGAAAAAAAGAGAGAGTCACACTTGAGAGACACGTTAATAATTCAGACACGAAAGGGACCATGGCTCCTTACTACTCGACTTCAGATGCTAATTGCATACGCTAGCGCTAGTGAACTGCTGACTTGATGTGGGGTATTTTCTGCCTCTCCTACCTGTCATTTTTTGGATTGGCACAGCATTTGCACTACTTCTTTTTTTTGCGGGGAATATCCGTTGAGCTAATGGTGTAAGAATGGAAAAAACACAGTGCTCCAGAGCTTGGACTTCACAATTATTGAACAAGAATCCACGTATCTCAAGTCAGATGGCGTTTTACATGTTAGCATTGTTAGCACTTATGACAGTGATGCACACATGCTGCCACAGTCATCTATCAGGAAGCACATGTTCTTTGTTGTGTAGAGCTGTGAAATTGGATGAAAGAAAACCTTGGGACAAAAAGAAAACATTGAGAGACACCTTGAGAAACTTAAGTTTCAGATTTTGACACACTCTCCCCTAAGATGTGACACAGGCTTGCCATAAAGTCTGTTGTTAGGCCTACTCCATTTGTTGTGATTAATAGTAGGCCATAAAATATGTGACCATTATTGTTTTACTGTATGTCTGTGTCTTCTTTAAAAGACACATGCATGTTGACGAAGTAGGTAGTAATGATAATCTCTGATCAATATGATTGGTAAGGCTGGACCAATGATTGTGTTGTAAACGTTTCCCAATCGAGAGTCACCAGACTCTATTCACTTTGTGAATGAGTTTGGATTTTTCCAGGTTAAGTTAAATGCACTTTATTGTGAAAACTTTGGAGTCAGCCTCAAACACTAAGATTGTCTTGAGAGAGGAGGTGGTAACAGTTATGTTTGCTATGTTTACTAGCTCCCTACACACTGTGCAGTTCACTTCGAACTGAACACCATCACTCCCTACGAAACGGAATATCACTTAACATGGCTGAACACCCTGTAGAGTTCACTTCACTTTGCAGTCCACTACGAGGTGATCGGAATGCACCCATTGAGATGTCTGATCAGTCTGTGAAAACTGAACATGATTTACAACCCTGTTGAGATCTCTTTTAACACTTTAGGAGATTTAATCATAAATCTTGTGAGAATCAAGAGATCTTGTTTTAGTTTTTCTTTTTCTATGTATATGTTTTATGTAGTTGTGCACCATAATTATATTTATAACATGCATATCAATGGTCTATTACAACCTTTATAACACTGTAATAAAAGACATTTAGAATAAAACTGGCTAACATATAGAAGTCTTTGAATTCCAATAATGGTTAACAAACTACAGTAGTTGATAGTAAACAAGCACCATATGTAGATACATGAGACAACCCTCATGTCTTTTTGGCTGTATTGAACTCCATATTATTTTTTTTATTATACGGCTCTTCACAATGCTAGTAGAATGCTCCATTTACTTGAATGGGATTTCCCAACGTTCTATGGTAAAATAAATTCATGTAATTACCGCTGTCAATGGAAATGCGGGTTTTGTGCTTCTGATTTACGTCTTTCATATCACTTTGTTTTGGCAAGTAGCCGTATAATAAGGATAATGTATAGAACGCTGGTAATTATCAGGGAAATAAGTCCTTCAGGGCGAAGCAAGACCCCAACGTGCGGTTCACCCTGTCGGGACTTAGTGTTTTCCCGATAATGACTGGCGTTCTATACATTATCCCTTACGTATCATAACTACTGAAGCTTATAATCTTTTTTTTTTCAGGTCATGTATGAACATGTATACACATGTATGTACAGTATGTATATCAATTTGTAATATAATTTAAATGGTTTGAAGTATATGCCTACGTGCATTTGGCCAGAGGTATAAGTCTCTTAGAGACTGAGCCATCTACTTGTGTCAGGAACATTTATCTCCAAAAAGAGCAGAAAAGGGCCCATGTCTTGTGGCATATCCATGGTTTCATGTGACCTTTACCTCACCAAAGGTTTTCTTTTAGAGCTGACAATGGTCAAAACTAATAGACTATCCTGCTGATTTAGAAAAACTTTAGAGTTCTTACATTCAGGCAAACTGAGGAACTTTTCAGAATATGCATGGGTCCATGGTCCCAGAAGAGGAGAACTCAAACTTATTAATGACTAATATACAGTTTGGAAAACAAATTCATGTATTGTGTAATTGCTCATTAATACTAAAAATATCTACTTGTTTGTTTATACTGCAGGGTATAACTGCATTTCATATGCTCTTTCAACTCAAAATCTGTAATTGTCCATTGTTCCCTAAGTTAGCTCAATTAAGCATTCCAAACTGATTCTTATCGATTCCTATAAAAACTTAAGGTTGCATAGGACATGTGCCATTTAAAGGTGAACACCGCAACAGGGCTCTGTTATTATTAAGTTATCCTATTAGTAGCTTGTACAGGCAGTAACATAACCTACCTGGATATCCCTTGGCCGCTTCCTATAAAATCCACTGGATTTCTATATTGTTTCCTACTGGACTGTTACTGTAAACACGCATAGTGGTGTCTCGTAAGGATCCTGTTCATGTTGCACAGCCCTTGATATGACATTTTGAGTCTTGTAACAAGACATTTTGAGGCACAAGCACAGTCTAAAAACTGCCCCCATAGCATATCTTTGTAGCTGGCAGCGCTAGCCACTAGAAAGTATAACTTGAGTTATGTAGCACCGATTTCTTTTTATTTCCTACCGACAGTACTGGGTAACCTCGAACAACAGGGCCCTATGTGGAACGGCCTGAGTTCCCCCCTGTGATGCACACACACACACACACACACACAGAAGGAGTACTATTTCACCAAGCATCAATGTATTGACCTAGGTATTATGTAACCAAGAATAAATTGTTACATGCACTTTCTTTGGTCACATATGCAAAGGAAATGGCAGTGGCAATAATTTCTTCAAAATATGTTTTTTGTCAATTATTCACTGAATATATGTGATGAATAGGCTGTGTGTATGTTTGTGTGTGTGTGTGTGGGAGTGTTTGTGTGTGTGTGGGAGTGTATAGAACCCTTGCCCGCTGATCCGATCAAACAATGTCTTTCCAGCCCCAGAGCCCTCACTGCTAGCGACAGATGAATTATGACTGCTGTCAGGCCTCTGTATTGACCAGCACTGAAAAATAGCTGGCGGATTAAATGGACTTATCTTGACAAATACACTGCAGCGGCCTCCTCGAGCTCACCCAACCAACTAACGTGGGCCGCGGAGTAAAGTTTAGTTAAAAATAAATTAATCCCATGTCCTATGCAAAGAGCTAAAGAGCTAATCTGTGCTTTTAAATGGCCACCATAAACCATTTGTCAGACAGTCCAAAAACTCAGGCATGCTAATGGGTCTCAATAATGCTGGACATTGAGTTCTGCTTAGCATTAGATCAATTCACTTGGGCTCCCTCATACCTGATCTCATAGAACTGCTCAGTGACCTGAAAGATCATGAGTTGTTTTAGCTACTGATAAAAACATTTGTTACACAGCTCACATAATGCAATGCTTTTCACATTTTTGTTCTGTTTAAAGATAAGACAACTCTCACATATCCCTGGTGTGTTCACAATATGTCACAAATTTCACAAATATTTCACAAACACAAGTACACATAATCACAGCAATACGTCTGCAAACCACACATTTTAGACAGTTCAGAATCATTTACAATGCACCACTGATCCGGTTGGGTAATAGCCTGGGTTTTCCCATGCTGCCTTGTGCACGATTTTATTCACGCTGCTAGCCAGCCTGGATTCTATGGACCCGATTTTCACCTCAACGAAGGAACCAATCACAGGACGGAGGGGGAACAGCAAGACAATGACAACACACCGAAGCGGTTATGAGCTATGTACAGCACATTTCATAGACATTCGTAGCGCCCGATAAATGGCTCTGGGCATTTCGTAAACCACGTCTCAAATACGAGAAAATGAATGTGTAGTTCCAGACCCCATCTCAATGAGATGAGGTCTGACGTTAGTCAGGCTAGTGGGGTAAACAATTGCGAGTGAAAGAAAGAAGAGGAAGGAATGTACAATCAAATGCCTTCAACGAATTTACTCAAGATAATCAAGTATGTCAAGAGGTTCTCATTTTGAATCTTGAACCACACACAAGGAGACAAGTTGCATGCAAGACTACAAAATGAGATACTAAGTCTCATCCGTGCAAATCTCTCAAAAGAATACTCTGATGTGGTAAGTCCAGCCCCTATCCCCTTATGAGAACATTTAACTCGGAAAAACCTAGGTCTTCCTCCCCAACAGAGGATGATCGTGGGTCAGGCATTAAGAATAATAAACCTCTGCACCTGGAAAAGGTTGAGTAGAAATCAGGAGTCATGGGAGGGGTGTGGGGTTGGGGGGGCTATGGTGCAAATGGAAGCACACCGACCATGTACGGGGTATGTATGGGTCTAAGTGCCCAGGCAGAGAACAGTTTGATTTTGAGTCAGTCATCACCTTATCCCACCCCCACCACCTTCCCACACTTGTTTCTTGTCATTCTAAACCATCCTGACCTCATAGAGACAAAAGTACTTAAAAAAAGCAATTGGGAGCCACACTGACATGCACCAACTCATTCCATGTCAACCTGGAAGTCCGCAATTATACATATTTAATTCAGGAGCTGGATGGGAAGGCAGAGCCGCTTAAAAGAAAACGTGCCACCACAATTATATATTTATTTATCAAAATGAGTTTTGGAACAATCCAATTTTCTGCCCAGAAAGGAATCGTATTTCTAATTGTATCACACATCTAATCTGTGAAAACTATCCTTATTAGTTTGTAAAGAAGCAATGCATCGTTTGACAGTGAAGAATAATGGAGATAATGGGAGGTCCTCAGTCGTGTCGAGGGGATTTGAGATATGGAGGCCTATGTGTCAATGTGAAATGCATATAAATTAGTTTTTTCCAGACATTACCCTGCCAGGTGTTCAAACTGTTGTTAATTTTCCAGTCCAGTAAAACCAGAACCTAATGAAAATGCAAAAGGATTCTGCTTTATGCAATGCTGCTTATTTAGTATTACCAAACTAAGTAAATAAATAAATAGACGCTGTGATTTAAAAACCTTTTGACTCAAATTGACTCCAGGGCTTCCATTAATTGTAAAATTTCAGGGTTGCTGTGCAGATGATGGTAAAAACAAATATTGTCGTATTCTCAGTTCAAACAAGGAGAGGACATCTGTCTGGAACAACATTTTGTGATTGTGTGTGTGTGTGTGTGTGTGTGTCTTTATGTGTGTTTCTGTGTGTGTGTGCATGCATGCATGTGTGTATGTGTGTGTGTTTCTGTGTGTGTGTGTATGTGTTACAGAAAAAGAGAGATGTGTAGTTTAAGTGGGTGGAATGGAAGTCAGTGAGTGGAAATGGGTAGCGGAGGCCAGACTAGCGTAATAGGCCCAGCGAGGCAGCAGGGGTGGCCACTGTGTACAGACCGGGGAGCAATCAGGCCTCATTACACAACCCATCCATTCCCTCTAATTGTGATTTCTTCCCTCTATCCTTTTTTCCCTTTCTCCCACTGCTGAGGTAGAGGAAAGGAGTGGCGACAGGCATGTCGGATAGAGGTCAGCAAGCTTGACCTTTGATGGTTTCCTTTAACTTTCTGTGGCATAAATGCTTTAGGTTATCCTCTGCCATGAAGACCTGTATTGATTATCCACATGCTTGTGCGGAAAGCTGTGCACAGGGCCGGCGGAAGGCACGGGCATTCTGGGCAATTGCCCTGGGCGCCAAACTACCAGGGGCGCCACAGCGTGGCGACCTATAGGCTACAACATTGAAAACACATTGATTGTCAAATAATGACATAGACGGTTTAAATGCGGGAGCAGCAAGTAATTCATTTTCAGTGATATCGGTTAAATAACAGTCATGAATGAGACGTTCAAAGCATAGTGCTGCGGAATACAGAAAAGTGCACAGATTGAAAAACTTTTCTCCCGCGTATGAGCTCTTCCTTCAGCCTGAATCGTCAGGTTGCTAGCAGTGGAACGTAGCAGAGGGACGACAGTGTAATAAGGTAATATCTGAATCTCACCGAATCAGGGGAGCAATGAGCTCGTTTCCCCACAATAAGATGGTCCTATCGCGGGGTGATGAGACAGCGACACTTGAAGTGCATTCCTAATGTCACGTTTAAATGCACACCTAACAGACAGCATCATATTAAATAGGTAGTCCGATTTCTGTATAATAGCTTGTAATATTAATATGCTCATGTTACGTGAAAAGCCGAATTGATTAATTGAAGGCCTTTTTTCTGTGAGGCCTCGCAATCGCAATAATCCCGCAACATTTTTTTCCCCCCTTGCGGTCCAGTAACGCTGGAAAGTAACAACATTGAGCTCCCCCACTTTGAAACCAGCCCCGACCAGCCCCGATCTGCACGCTGCAGCCTTCCGCCAGCCCTGGCTGTGCATTGTATCAGGCAGTGTCTGTAGGAGGAGAGATGTGGGCACAAGTCCAATTCAGCCTCTGGAGAAATATTTTCTCAAACAATTTATGGATAATTATGAGGCATGAATTGGGTTATGATTAATGTCCTTGACTAAGAGTGCATTTCACTTTGGCATTCAGTAGTCAGTTTCTACGCATTCATTAAACTCATCATATATCTTCATTATGACCGCCGCACAGCGAAGCGCACAGCGAAGCGGCGGTCATATAGGTTTAGTCATATTTTTTTTTTTTTCTTTTTCTTTTTTTTTCTTTTTCACATGTCCAAATTTCCGTCAAGGATTCCCGGGACACTGAAAGACCGGGGTAGACGAAACTTGGTGGGCATGTAACCCCATATGGATAGCATGGAACCATTGTTTTTCGTTTTGATCTGTAGCCCCCCCGCTGGACTGCACCCCCCGAAAGGAGGGTAGGGCAGACACAGTTTTCTGTGAATATCTCGAGAACTGTAAGGTTTAGGAGGACCATTTTTTTTTGTATGTTGATCTCAAGGGGCCATGTCAACCCATTCCATAACCACTCATTTCATGTATAGCGCCACCTAGTTAAACACAAAAAAGTAAAAATGAGGTGTTGTAATCGCAGGTATCTGTGACCTAACATAGTCAAAACTGCACAAAATTTAAACTGTAGGATCATTATGACACCCTCTGAATGCACGCCAAGTTTCGTGGAATTCCGTTCATGGGGGGCCACACAATAAATTCATTTATGTTACTATACACCAACTGGCCTGTAGGTGGCCGGAGACAGTTTTCTGTGAATATCTCGAGAACCGTAGGGCCTAGGAGGTCCACCTTTTTTTTGTATGTTGGTCTTAAGGGGGCATGTCAACCCATCCCATTACCACTTATTTCATGTATAGCGCCACCTAGTTAAAAAATGAAAAAGCAAAAAAATTAGGTGTTTTCATCACAATATCTCTGGCTGACATGGTCAAAACTGCACGAAATTGAAAGTGTAGGATCATTATGAGACCCTCCGAAAGCATGCCAAGTTTTGTGAATTTTCGTTCATGGGGGGCCTTACAATAAAATAATTTATGTGTACATTTAGTGACCGTACACCAACAAGAATTCCCGGGACACTGAAAGACCGGGGGTACATGAAACTTGGTGGGCATGTAACCCCACATGGATAGCATGGAACCATCATTTTTTTTTTTGATCTGTAGCCCCCTGCTGTACTGGACCCCTGAAAGGAGGGTAGGGCAGACACAGTTTTCTGTGAATATCTTGAGAACCGTGGGGCCTAGGATGACCAATTTTTTTCCATATGTTTGCCTCCAGGGGTCATGTTAACCCATTCCATGTGCACACATGTGCATAAACAGATACACACGCACACACATACATTCACAGTAATCATACGTATGACACATACTCACACAGTAGACATATGCACGCATGCATGCACATGCACAAACACACATACGCAGGCAAACACACAAGCACGCACACACACACACACACACACACACACCCACACACATAAACATAAATGTGTACACGCACACATGCACACAATTCAAGAATTTCTCAGAATTATGAACAGGCAAGATGGGGGTGGGGTTGTATAAAATGAATTTTACATGTGAAATCTATGAACTAATCATGTTTTGGTACTTGTTGTCTAGCAGATACCAGTGAGCATTGAGGGTGGATAATGCAATTTAGTGAGACAGTTAGAACCGTATAGGTAAAATGATTTTTTAGACTTGTAAGGTCTGCTGTTCAGACCCTGAAATGATTTATTTTCTGTTCATTGTTTTTTGTGAGAGTGTTTCTACTTATCTCAGTAAGGAAAATAAATCAAGAGCCTATGTTGAGTACAAATATGTCTTCTGAAGGCTTAAACAGAGCCCAGCCAAAAACTCCAATAAAATTTGTATCAACTTTGAGGGACAGCTATGACCATGCAGGATTATCCAGACCAAACGTGACGATTTTGCTACATACTATTCCTATTTATGTACCAGCATGCACAATTTGAGCCTCCTACATGGTTTAGTTCTTGCGCTGTGGGCTTGTGAACTTTGACAAAAAAAAGAGGCCGAACAAAATCGACACCCCCTCCCCCTGTAAAACTGGCTGTATCTTGGAAAGTATTGATCTTACATAAGAGTAATTTTACAGTGTGTCTCCTAGGTAACATAGGTACACCTGGTAATTTTTTCAGAATTTTTTGAGACCTAAGTGCGTGGGCCCTGGTTGAATTGACGTGGAATGACCCACTAAACAGTTTTTTGCTCCTGGCCACAAAACATTGTAAAGAATCTGAGTGGTTAGTTCAGACTAATCTGTGGAACTAATCACAGCATGCATTGAAAATGCTCCTCCCTTCATCTCTGCTTTTAGATCTGGGCCAATCAAAACCCCCCAAAAATAAATCTAAGCCAATCAAAACTAACTGTACATGTCCGCCGCTGTCCTTTCATTGTTGTTGTTTACTTGTGTAGGTCTCATACTGTATTCATTAATCATTTGTTTTATTTTGTACAGCACTTGCACTTTCGTGGTCAGTAAAAGCTGCGTTTAAATGTGCTTTATGAAGAGAAGTTACTTACTTACTTACACATTGCCACAGCAAGTGTGTCTATTTCTCCTTAAAGCAAGTTTGTACTGTCAAAAGTATCTAGCTACTAAAACACAACTCTGAAACCAACCAGGTTGTCTGAAACGGCAGTAACTTATGGCTGCTTTAGTTTGAGGGACTGACAATATTTAAGACACTGGCATCTGTTGGCTAGACAGCGAGGAGTATTGAAAAATTCATTTCTTGTCACGCCAACTGTGAATTGTGACATTTTCGTTACAGCTCCATACAGAACCAGGTCTTCTCTATCCTATCTTCTCCCTTCTCTCTCCCACGGCAAATGTTTGGCTAAAAACATTTTGAGACATGACATTTGCTGCAATAGTTTTAGGTAAGATACTGTGCACTTTTCAAAGACTACGGTATTTGAATATTTTATGTCTTAGTGCCCTTCATCAGAGTAGTTCATGACATTCCAAAAATTTCAATGCATACTGCCAGTGATCGGCATTCTTGGAGAGTCAAGGAGCAGTGACATTTTCTTAATCTATACCTGAACAATGCAGACAGGAAACACTGGCTGATTTGTACATGTAACTGACCTTCAGCAGCCAGGCTAAGGAGCCCGGTAGTGTGTTTGTGTGTATGTGTGTGTGTGCAGGTGACTGACCTTTTCCTGACCTCTAGTGGAAAATGTCTTAGACATTCTGATGGGTTATTCTTGGCTACACAAGTTTAAGATGTTTAATATCAAAAAGTACTCTCACTTATTACACTGAACAACAACACTGTTCTTTTCCCTTGGCATGCTTCATTGAATGTCAGGTAAATTATGAAGCTGAACATTTCAGGCACAAAAAACACTGTTCCAATTTCAATATTACACACTGATCAAAAATTTGATTGATTGTACCTAGTATGCAAACTCAAGGTTAGCCTTATTAAAAAAAAAAATGCCTTCTAGGTGAATCTCATACAAGTTTTAAAAAAAAAATAAAAACATGAAATGCAAATATAGCCTAGATGTTTCTGTTTGCGATCCATAAACGGTGATACAGCTGTAATTGGTAAATACCTGTTAATGCCAGTGTTTCAAACATATTAAATGTTTGCTAACAATACTTTAAAATGTTCTCTTTAGAGAATTTACTCACGTAATGTGAAAAGGTGTGTTGTGTGATTTGGGCCTTAATTTGAATGAATTGCTGATACAGTTCTCTGAAACACTAATTCATAAATGGAATTAAATGAGATTTTTTTCCCCCAAACAGACACACTGTACTAAATGTAATATTGGGGAAAATGTGTGCTGAATATGAATCTTTGAAGTCTTAGTTTCTCCTTTTCATTGAGTAATCAAGTAAGTTCTCTGTAAATGGAATGAATTTAAGCAACAAACTAGTCCATCATATCTACTGTGTGCAAACCAGGTGGTCTTTTAATAGACTGCTGGCAGGCATATGTGACATATGGGTTTTTAAAAATCATATTAATAGGGGAATGGAAATGTTTCTCGGCAAACCACATACGCCTGGGCAAATCTACAATAACACATGTGACCTTGAGTTTCTTGAATTTCCCCATGGGGATCAATAAAGTATCTATCTATCTATCTATCTATCTATCTATCTATCTATCTATCTACCTTTCTGACCAACTGAAAGACCTACAACAGGTTGTATAGATGGCTGCATTTTGAAGATGTTGGATTAATGATTTTCTGTGGTACGGGAATTGACACACATGTGGTTGAGCTGCCTGTTGACATTAAAATACTAATTCTTGCCTTTGGCATGTGAGTGGAAATGTTTTCAATGATTTAACACATCAGAGAGATTTAATGGTTAAGTTCATTTCAGAGGGTTCTGTTCTGTTTCAGAAGGTTCCTGTTTTCTGTCAAAGATCCACTGTGTGTAACACCAGGAAACCAAAGCTTTGGAATGACCACGAAGAACTCTTTGAAAATACACTACACTAATGAACTAATCATGAATAACTGATGAACTAATAATTAAACTTGCAAAGCAATAACATTGAATGGGGACAAACAAAACAACATCTGATGCTCTACACACGTTTGAACTCTTGCATTTCACGGGTCTCAACTGTCAGATGGAATTTGCAAGGTCAGTGAACTCTGATTTTACGTCAATATCTTCATCAGCTTAATCTTCATCAGCTTCATAATTATTAATTCTTCATAATTAAAAATTTTGGTTTGACAAAAAAAAAGAAAAAGATTAATCAAGCATTAATCAAGTGCGATACTAGAGATACTTCACTTGTTGTTTTTGCCATCTGTGTTTTTCACCCATTCCAACCCCATAGATGAGTACACATTTCCACAAACACTTTCATTGGGCTTGCCTGATGGGCACAGAATGGTCACGCTTTATTATTTAATATTTTAATGACTAAACATGGTGTAATCAACAGCAAGGCTTCTCTCTCTCTGTCTGTCTCTCTCTCTGGTGCACACACACACACATTCTCTCTCTCTCTCCCACCCTCTCTGAAATGTAAACAATCTAAGTGTATGCCCATTAAAGGAAGAAAATAACCAAATCTGTTCAAGGTCAAATACACTAATCTGAGGGCCACACACTACACAGTTATTTTGGTCTGGTTTGCTGTATAGACAGTGCTACTCTTAACCCAAAGCCTTTCTAAAACCACTCAGGTGTACTGGGTAGCGGTCCAATGGAAAATATATATTTTTTTGTCTCATAAGAAATAAATCCACTATTATTTAGATCTCACCTGTATTTAAATTGGACTTGGGCAGAGACAAGATGGAGGGCTATTTCTCAGCTGTAAAACAACCCTCCTCTTGTCTTAGCCCAAGTCCAATTAAAGTTCAATTTAAGATGTCAAAACACAGTTTTTCTACTCTTATCTTGATTATTCTTAATCTATTCATATTTCTTCCAGGTGAGTTCTCATTTCAAAGAGTGCTACACCTATTTTTGTATGGGAATACTGTATGCAGTTCACTACGTCACATATGTTTGTATCTGCCTTACATGTCATCTATCATCATCTATCAACAGCTGTGTTAAACCCTTTACTGTAGGTATACGTACATCCCTGAAAGCATAGGCCTATCTGTACACAATTAGTTGCTTAATATGGATATTATTGTACTTCCTACCGCTGACAGTGTGCACCCATGTCTGCATGTTTAGAACTATAATCAATCACAATTACAACATGTGCCGACCACATTAGCGCCAGTGTTTGCAATCTGGGGGCAGGGGATAATCACATTACACCACCAATGATTACATTCATGTCGGCACCGTATATGTTAAAATGGTGGGGATCATCATTAGTAGTAGCTTTGAGCCCACTGTGCAAACAGAATGACCTTGACACTTGCTGTTTGCCCTTGCTGTAGCATCATGGTTTCAATGTGAGATTAAGACCAAGATGTTTTTTAACCTGATTTGCCAGCAAACAGACATCAGTGAATTTTATGAAATTTCTAGTCAGTCAGGGAATGTAAATTTAGAATCAAGAGGAAAAAAACAATCATAGTAGAGTTGGTAAACTTAATATGTTCACTGATGCTTCAAAAAACAACATCAATATTCTTGGTCTAAAAATATCTTGCTGTGTACCATAGTGGCCATGCAATATGATACCCTTTGAAGCAATAACCAGCACTATTTGAAAACAATAGCACGTAGATGCCACCGTCTGGTTCCCAGACATGCGCAGCCAAATCCTGCGCTATCATCATTGCATATCAAATTATCTTGACTTGGTAATGGGGCAATTGATTAGTGAGATCTCATTTAGTAAACATTAATGGGAGCCATAATCAAATACCAAACAGCCTTACAAGGATATGTTTCACTGTAATTGTTGTCCCCATTAAGATGGATACTGCATACACAATGTGTGATGAATTACGAGCCATGACCAGTGGAGAAGCACTGGACAGATATATATTGACCTTAAACTAATCCTTAAACAGGATATATATTGTTTGCCTTTAATTTGTGGAAAAAATGCAACTGTCAAAAAAGAAGTCCTCAAAAGAAAAGAAAAAAAAAAACAAGAATGCAGATGAACAATATCAGTCAAACCAAGGATCCAGTTTCTTACTAACTGGTTGAAGTGCTCTGTGAGACTAAGAAGTGGGATAATGAGCTTATGAAGTGGGCCCAGGTGTGATGGTGTGCAGGAGATATGACAGGTCAGGGCATGACATTCACAGAGGGAGCTCTCACAAGAAACACTCGTCATGAAAAATAACAAGCTGAATAATGGCTAAATAATAATCACACGCTCACATAATAACTTAAAGAATACAGACAAACATGCATTTCACATACATTCTCACCTCTGCTGTATTTGTTTTAATGAATGCATGCGTGGGTTGCGGCTATGTAAATATGTAAACAAAAACTCTAAAGCATCTGACAAAAAACATTTTCAACTGCATATCACTGTATTTGCATATATTGCACAGATCTGAACAACCATTAAATGCTCATGCAAAACATCAAGCATAAACAGCACTCCAAGAGAAAACATGAAAATAACGGGGGTGCCACACGTGAAATTGACAACTAAACAACATGATTCTACTAAAGTAATAAGTATTTTAAATGTCTCAGTAGAAATTGTAAATACTGTGCAAAAATATAAAAGAAGTGCAAAAATATAAATAGTTGTCTATTTTTTCTGTTACACTGTTATCCCCTTACTTCACATTCCATATCAACAGATCATGACAGATAAATTCATACATCTTTGGACACACCCTAGTAGAGGCTTAAATTAATGACCCTACAAGGGTCACTCACCACACCAAAGATGATAAAATTGCACTTAAATTTATTTCAACACACCCTCACCAAGCTGACCCTGAAAGATTAGCTTTTTGCTGTTACAACCCTTTACTGTAATGTGTTTCATAGTGCCCAAGACCTCGGGAAGAGGTGGATGGATAGTCATTGTAATTCCACACATTGCCCCTTTAAGCAGAACAGCACTTGCTCTGCTTCCTAACTAGAATGAGACCATGGGAAGGAGAAGGGCTTGTTTAGCATTCTAAAGGTCCACCACTGCCTTTCACCCTAATCTCGGAGTGTTCACTTGTTCACAAATCCAGGATTCCAGCGGGAATGATGACACTCCCCCTTCCCTGCCTCCCTGTAGTGAGGCAGATATGTTAATGCTTACAATGGCTGGACCACTGAGATAAATTGTATTTCAGTTACCAGGCCGTCAGAGAGACAAGACACATTAAATCAATCAAATGGGCTCGGGGCTTTGTCGACAGTTGTGTATACTATGTGACACTGGACTTGATTGAGAGGTACTGTAAGTGTGTGTGTGCATTTGTGTGTGTGTGTGTGTGTGTGTGTGTGTGTGTGTGTGTGTGTGTGTGTGTGTTCACAGAGTGGATAGACAATCCCTATCTTGCTGACAACCACAAGAAACCCATAGGTGCCACCTTATGCACAGGCTCGGGTCCAGAGAGAGAGGGAGAGAAAGAGAAAGAGAGAGAGAGAGAAAAAGAGCGAGAGATAGAGAGAGAGAGATAGGGAGAGAAAGAGAGAGACCAAATCAGGTTAGCTGAAAATCCCCTCCTCATTGTCTTATTGGGAAGGGGGATGTTGGCAGTACCCGGAGGCCAGACTGCAGAAGGGGCTGCTGGAGCCCAAAGAAAATCTGCAGTAGCACAGGAACTCGCTGTAGCAGGCGAAGAACAGAAAAAAGAAAGACAGAAAAAAAGGAGGGAGTGGGTGGTGGTAGTGGTGATGGTGGTGGGTGAAAAGCAGGGCGCAAACTTGCTGAGCAGCACAAAAGACGAGGTCTTGGAGTACATCGCAATGTTAATTAAAGTATCTGCCAACTCGTTCTCAGGAATAACACCACCAGTACCCCTCTCCCTCTCTCTGTGTCACACACACACACACGCAAAAACGCACGCACGCACAAATGCACACACATGCCTACGTGCAATCACACACACACACACGCACAAATACACACGCACCAATGCACACACATACACACATGCGCACGTGCACTCAAACACACACACACACACACGCATGTACTCTTATAATGCATCATTGGAGTAGGCACATTCAATGTAGAGTACATTCCCATTGACCTATAGCAAGCCATATTTGCACACATTACACATACACTTTTACATACACATTTGTAAAGTTGATGCATATCACACCACAGTCACACCACATCCTTATCAAAAATAATAACACCAGTAATAATAACAACAATAATAACAGTAATCATAGTTATTGTTATTATTGTTGTTGTTGTTATACATTTTATTTATAGTGTTTTTTTTTTGTTTTGTTTTTTAGATTCTTAAAATCATCTTCAAATGACTGTTGGGAATGGAGGCATATACCACTTGCCAGGTTACAAGTGACATGTACAATATAGTTAAGCAATATAGCACGAGTGAGAGTGGGGTTGGTCATAGATATTCCCACGGGTGTTGTTCGGCCGTGGCGCAGGCAACAACAGCCGTGGGAATATCCATATCCATAGAAATATTTTGTACATGTGTGAAAAAAATATGTACCTGTAGAAATAGTATGTACTTGTGTGAAAGAAATGTGTATCTGTAGAAATGTTTTGTACATATGTGGGGGGGAAATGCGGATCTGTAAAAATATTTTGTACACTTGTGGAAAAAATATGTACCTGCACAAATACTTTGTACATGTGTGAATCTCCTACGCTACGCTACGCAATGCTTTCCTGCGCAACACTGAAAGTACGAGCTTGTGAAACTGATTTGCAATGCTTACGGACTTTTGACCCTAATTTTATTGCCTTTCTGAAGAGCCAATCAACACATTGCTTACTGCCAACCAATCAGCGTTTCCCACCGACCACCCAGATTTTGGTGCTAAACAGATTGGCTTCATGTCTTAGAAATTCTCTTTGATTGGGATTGCAAAATTATAACTTAAGTAAGAGTGACGTGGTAGCTCAATTTATACTGTGATCGCAAAAAGGGTTGAAGCGGAGCCGTAATGTTCACGTTAGCTATTCCCATCCGCTTTTTAGACTTTAACGTTATAGGTTAGCTTCTAGCTAGCAGTAATGTTGACGAAATAGTTGAATTATTCATTCCATTTCCGAAAGGGTGATTCAGTGGTGTCATTCGTGATTATAAACAGTAATACTGTACACACATTTATGTTTATCTGCTATTATTATTTGATATGAGAACACGTTTATTTTATCACCCTTTGCAAGTCTATAATAATAGCCTAGTGGACGGCAAAAAGACGAATCAAATGAATGGGTTGTAACGGGACATCCACGGCTAGGAGATTATAGTGAGATTTAACCATAGTAATGCCCTTCCAGGACTGTTGGTTTTAATACAACAACATCCCATTTTCTTACATAGGTACATTTTGTTTTGTTTTCTTTGTGTTTCGGGAGTATTTCAAGCACGGTTATCTCGTCAGTTTATGAAGCACAGCAGCGGTTGCTATAGCAACCATAGACTGAACAGGACGGTAGACTACCAAGCAAGCAAGCGCTTAGGCAAAGTCTATGGCAAAATCTGAATGTAAATGGATAAACCCGTTCAAGCGTTTTCTTTATTTCCTATTTCTTTCAATTCTTTAACTTAAGACATGTAAGAATTAGGCCTACTTATTCGCTGGGCAACGTACTACAAACTGACGACTTACTGTACATTAGCCCTAGCACTATGAGCTACGATAAGTGTCAGCTAGGATAACTATGGCAGCTAGTTATTATTTAATGTTCTGATATGATATGCTTAACGTTTTGACTATGTTACAACTGATAAAAGCATGACAAATAAAGTAACCAAATCGCTTTGCAATATTTTAGTCCAGAAATACTTATGGGTGCTCATTTACAGTAATGTCAAAGATTGTTAAGGCGGAGCAAGATATTTCATCAGGAGCCACTTCCGGGAACCCGGATCGCACGAGGGGGGGTCAAAATCCCCCTTTATGCAGAGCAGAGGCAGTGACTGCTCCATTGAAGTCTATGGGCATAGCTCAAAATTTTACCACATATGCTAAGGTCTTGGTTCTATAGAGTTAAGAATGTGAATTTTGGGCACGTTTTCACGATCCTCAAACCCTTCTGAACATTTCAGGTACATTTTTAGCATTTTTGAGCATTCCAGTCTGGAGAAAATTTTTATCAGGCTTTATATCAGGTGTGCGCCGGTTATTTATGCCGCTGCTGTTGGCCGGTTGCAACGTATTTGCCAATAATACATCGACACACGCCTTTTATGCAGACAGGATTCGATCCCCATTTCGCGCCCATAGACATGAACTACAACGAAGTATCTTGCTCCGCCTTAACAATCTTTGGTAATGTTACGACCCATCTGCCCTTGCTGTTACCTCCAGTTTTAATAACTAGATCTGTGGTTTAGTACCAAAATCTGGTCGGTGGGGAACGCTGATTGGTTGGCAGTAAGCGATGTGTTGATTGGCTCTTCAGAAAGGCAGTAAAATTAGGGTCAAAAGTCCGTAAGCATTGCAAATCAGTTTCACAAGCTCGTACTTTCAATGTTAAGCAGGAAATCATCGGCAGAAGGCGTCATAGGAGATTCACACATTACAAAGTATTTGTGCAGGGACACATTTTTACACACGCAGTACAAAATATTTGTACAGATCCGTGATTTCCCCACATATGTACAAAACATTTCTACAAATACACATTTCTTTTTTCACATGTACAAAATATTTCTACAGGTACGAAATGTCTTTGCACATACAGAACTTCTTTTGCACAGCTGCAAAACTTTATTACACATGTGAACATCTTTACACAAGCTCTCAATATTAAAGACCCTATTTTGACTCCATAGGGCTGATATCACATTCATATCTAGGTTTGCTGCATGCATGTTACAAGGACACTGGGCCATGTCATGTAAGGGACATGGTACTGCAAAAAAACGGAAACATAGCCTACATTGCAGAACCACTCAACTTTATTAATTTATGGTGAATAAATGTTCGGAGTGTCTATTCGTACCCCTGGTACGAATAGCCTTGGCCACACAACTGGGCTATTCACACCCTGTTACATAACAACAAAAACATGTTGCTCGTGTGGCAACGCGTCAGCAGAAAGTGAAGAATTCTGAACGGTTTCAGCACTAATATCTGTTCAAATTAAAGTTGAGATGGAAAAGTTGTGTTTTATTTTCATAACCTTTGTTCAGTGAACACATACAACCGTCAGTTTGTTAGCTAACAGAAATTTCGTGAATTTGATGTTCAGGCCTATAAACTATAAGTCATCTGACTATACGTCAACTTCACGTCGAAGCAGATAGTGCAGTGGTCACAGGCAAGGGTTGGCACTCGGGAGACCGGGTTTGAGTCCCGTGTGATGCATTTTGGGCGAGTGTGCATGTGTACCAACGTCTCTGGAGAGAAGGCGCAATTTGAACAAGAAATCGGTTCTCAAACGGAAGTTTTGATTGCAACAATTATGGGGATATGCCAGATTAAATGCACAGGGGTGCAAATAGCATACACTGATATTTGTACCAGACGAGGTACTAATAGAACACATTGCTGTGTGCACCGGGGTACAAATAGCATACATTGATATTTGTACCAGACGAGGTAGGCCTACTAATAGAACACATTGCTGTGTGCACCGGGGTAGAATAGCATACATTGATATTTGTACCAGACGGGGTACTAATAGGACACATTGCTGTGTGCACCGGGGTACGAATAGCATATATTGATATTTGTACTAGACAGGGTACTAATAGAACACATTGCTGTGTGCACCGGGGTACGAATAGAATTCACTTCTTATTGCACCAGGGTACGAATAGCATACACTGCTATTGTACCAGGGGTGCAAATAGCCTTACCAATAAATGTTACACTACTGTGCACAGCCTGACGTGACGATGCTAGCACGTTAGCAGCGGTTAGCTAACTATGCTAACGTTAGTTATCTACAAGTCTCCTCCAAGTGACAATCATATTATACACAATGCTGGTAATGCTGAGAACAATTAGCATCCTCGTTTATCTTACTTACATTAAGTTGACTGTGTGGCTTAATCCACAGATGTGGTGAAGCACTGTTTCATTATGGTTTGCTAAGGAGTAACCCTTTGCTTAAAATAGTGGAGAGCTGGGATGAGAACATTGTGTCAAATCTTCGCATTGTATCGCGGAGTGATTTATTATTAGCTGTGCAAAGTCTGAGTTGAAATGTCCAGGGATATTCCAACTCATGGAACGTCTCTCGGCCAATCAGAAACAAATAAATAGTTCCATAGAACCCAATTGTTGTATAAAATAATATAATATGTACAATAATAGACCGTACATTATGTGCCATAGGGAATATTTTTACCACAAAACATATCTAATGAGGGTTTCAAATGACACATCAGGTGGTTGAGAGACTATTTCTAATGTGGAAAAGGTTCTGTGCCATCAAGGTTAATTATGACCACTGCAGCGGTAGCACCGCATCTCCACTACTTATTCTATCTTCTAGCAGTTCAGACTGTATATAATGTGCTGCACTGTTAAACATTGAATAACTAAGGGGAGAAGATGTAAGACTTGATGTTTACAAAGAGTTTGAGGGTTGGGGGATGGAGAGGACTTGAGGGAACATTACCTGCTGTTTCGAAGGTGTTGCAGGAGTAGGCAAGGGAGAGAACTTGGGAAGTGTGCTTTATTTTACAACACCATGTGGCAGTCATACCAGCTATGCGGTACATTTCTTGTTCAATAACAGTAATGCTATTGCTGAAATATCATGCCAAATATTTTCAGTACTCAAATATTTTAGGAATTTGCTCTGTAGGTCTGTCTGGAGACCTTACCATTGAAGCTGATATTTGCAACATTTGTATTCACACTGTAAAATCACACATTGTTCTGCAATGCAAATAGTGGCCTGTGGTATTTCAGCTATTTCCTTGCATCTATTCGATTTAATCGCTCACTGCTGATTAAAATGTATTATCAGTCGGTCTCAGAACTAGACCCCAACATCCCAACCCCCTAAACTGAATTTCTGGCAGGCACTCAAGAGCAGTAAGGGAGATCCCCCCTCGTTTTGGCTCAGGGTGGATATTTCAAGCTCAAATTCAGAGTGACGGATATATTTCAGTCTGGGCCATCTCTGCAAAATGCTCAATGTAGGACCAGGGAGGCATATCATACATTATTCACAGAGCCAGACTATGGACACCAGAGAGGGGAAGGACCAAGATATGTCTCTCAAATTGCTCCTTAGTTCAGTGAGTTAAGTATCCAGATAGTCTGCCATTTTGTCAGGTGGACTGGAGTTAAAATATTGCAGTGCATTTGACATTTTGTTCCCCTAACTTTTCCCTTGATGCCTCATGTGAAGAGGCAACCGATGCTTTATATCCAATAACCATATCACCGAGTTACTTTTTTTTTTTTGTTACACAGAAAAAATTAATAATTGATGACTCTCGTTTCTTTGATGGCAAAACGTTTTTTTGCTATCTGCCTCTGAGTTGATTACTAAAAAATCAGGCTGCTTGCTACACTGGCAGAAATGATGCAGAACGCTTGAGGCATCTGTCGACCTTCCATGAAGGTGGGGTGGGAGGGTAGGGGTAGGGGGGTGGGGGTCACCTTTGCCATCCCAGCGTGAGTGTTGTTCACCTCTCCGTGCGGCAGCATGGCCCACTGGAGCACCTGACAAGCGTGTCTGGGGAGAGATCCATCAGGCCGGACGGCCAGCAGCAAGAGGACCCGGCCGGCAGCCACACTCCCTGTCACGGTAGACAGGTTTACTCGTAGTGCCTGAGGGAGGACAAGCAGGGAATAATCTACAACAAGATGTGTGGTTGGACAAAAATAACCACCTTAAGGTGTTTAATGGAATTGTTTAATAACGGCATTCCCTGCTGTTGCAGTTATGCCCCTTATGTGTGTTATGCTTATTTAAATGCAAAATGTTAATGTTTTCTGCCACAAACAAAGATGTTGTTGTAAACCTCCATTGTCAACCTACTCTACCTTTCCCGAGGGTCAAGTTATCTGTTGTCATACTTGTCCTACGTGATTGTTGTTACAATCGATGTCAGCATCTATTCTCATCTTAATTGGTGACGGTCCAGTACTTGCCCTCACTTTGTCATCCCTATATTGATGTTTTTCTGCATATTTGAGCCAACAACCTTGTGTACAAGTTTGTTCAGGCACTGAGAAAACATCTGAGGTCATAGTTTCTTTAAAGATTTATGTACTGGGCTTCTGTGTTTTCCAACATAGGGCTGAAAACCCTACAAAAAAAATCAGGTCTGAAATAAAGCAACATTACTCAAGGGTCATGTATAGATGAGTGCCTTTAAAAATCAGCAACTCTGCCAAAGCCTTTTACTTCACTGCCAGAGAGTGAAAGCAATGTTGAGGTAGAATTGCTGGACAGTGAATACACACATTATTGCACTGTCATCAAGGGCACATAAGGTCTCAGAAGACTTTCTTTAGTCAAATGAAAAGCCCTCCTTTGAAAATGTGATCTCTGACTTCATTACAATTTAGTGTTAATCCGGAACAAAATGCAGGTATACAAATGGGTCCGTCCAACAACTTACACTCTCAAGATCAGAGCCAGAGACAATTCTAACTGGGGTTACTTCTTTTAAAGGGCCACTGCATGGTCTGATAGATTAGCTTAAATTGTCAAATATGCTTCCCATCATGACCTATTACCAACATTAATGTCTGTCTGAAAAGAATAGTACATTAACATTACAGTTCAAGAGCTATGTGGCCGAGATACAAAACTCTGACTTGGGGAAGTAAAAATCTGAGTTATGAAAAAATTGGCCAGTCTTGTAATATTCCACACAGCCTTTTGTATCATTTATTTAAGATATTGAAATTCTTTGCAAATAACAAAACAACTTTATCATTTAACTTCTGCTTTTGTTCTTGCCCATTTAAAGCAGCCATAACAACACATTCACACATATCTATCCACTCAGTGAGTTGCACAGTTTTGAAAACGAACGTTAAGGGTTGTTTTAAGGACACGTTTGTGCATACCTGTAGGCAGCCACTCTGAAGCAGTAAAGGCATGCCCACGACCGCAAAGGGGGCCCACTTTTGGCCAAATCTATCTTGATTAATTGTTATATTTACCGATGTTTATTTGTACTGATTGCTGGGGGGAAATACTAATGAAAAATGTTAGGCCTACTAAAGATGGTGGTCCGTAGAGTGGGCTTACAATGGGAGTTCGTCTGTCATGCTGCAAATTAAATAGCCCGCAATCTCCCTCTCGCTACACTGTTGCGTTTTAAAAGCGAAACTGATGCCACAACCGGTCTGGGTTTGCCGAAGTAGCCTATGCTACAGGCTGCATTTATCACAGAAAATCAGCGACATAGCATGTAGGTCTAGTCTACACTGTGCCTATTTAGAGATAGGAGCATAGGTCTAAGCTTGCCGCGACAACAGCAGTCACTATCAGGCGCGCCAGCAGGAATGAATGGTAAGCGCACCATCTACCCCTCCGCGCGCAACAAAACATTGAAAGGCTTAAATGTCCGTTTCCTGGTTTCGTTCGTGCATTGGTCACCTAAAAAGTAGCCTAGTACAAAATCCATTTGCAATATACAACAACGCCTAGTAACGACATATTGCTTTGGACAACTTTATACGGCCCTATAAAGGGTAAAGTTACCTTTAGTTTTGTTCTAGTTTACCGTTGTGTATGGCTTTAAACAGCGTTCGCGCTTTACCATAAGTAAACATTATTCAGTACAATCCAGATGTAATGCTAGCGTTTTGACAAGCATTTTGCTTACCTTGTTCATCTGAAATAACTCCTCTAGTTTTGCTGCCTCCATCCTTTGCTACCTCCACCCTTTCATTGTTTCCAAAAAACGTTTTATATCCATGATAGCCTTGAAGTCTTGAGTTAGTGAATTAGTTTAACATTGTACATTAAAGTTGATTTTGACAACGTGTTTACAAATTTTAAAGAAATTTGTAAATAGCCTATTGTCGAGCAGTTAATGGAATACTGCACAGTTGTGAAGCAGTTGGGAAGTTATGGTGGGCTAACTTTGTGTGAACACACACAGGGGAAATGATCTCTCGTTGAGTTGCCTGATTGTACGCACAGTGCGTACGGCCGTAGGCCTACACCTGCAGGCGCGCCTGATCACTACAGTTTGCATCGTCGCAGGCCTAAGCTGCCCCGATGCACAGACTAAACGGTAGGTCATCAGGACATAAACAAAATGCCTCAGCCTCTAATAAGCACAATATTAAGTGGACTAAATAAAAACATGATGCTGGGATAAACACGACAGTATAGGGGCCCACTAAAGATCGTCGCATCCCCTAGAGTGAACCATTAGCTCCGCCCCTGAGTAAAGGCGATTCAAAACGAGTCAGAAAAGTCGAGACAGGACCAATCATCAACATTTCGGTGTCCACCACTCTAGTTCCTCCAAAACAAACCAGAAAATGGACTCAAAGTGCTAAATACCGGAATTTTCCTTTAACACAGTGCTTCTAAATGTCATTCTCATGTCTTGATGTAAACACATTGTAGCAGGCAGATATACTAAAGTTCATATTTTTAAACGTACATTTTCCAAAGCTGGGGATGTCTTCAGTAAAAAGAGCCGATTAAGCGCCAGCACAGCAGAACAAATCATATTCTGAAATAAAAACATTTGTATTTGAGTATTCGTGCATTTCTGCAAATTCATGCATGTAATGTTGGTGTAGGGATTTTTATTGACCACCAGATGGCGTTGTGGAGTAGTGTGTCAAAAGATTCGAAGCATCAAACCAGTTTGGCTGTAGAAGCGCCACTGTTTCAAAAGCCTCGCTCGGCACATCCCTACTTGTCCCTAAAAATATGAACTTTAGTATATCTGCCTGCACCCGTCGACTTGAACCCGCGAACAGTAGGCTACTATCCCAGATCGGGAGTCGAGCGTGCAGTCAACCGAGCTAAAAGCTCCTTCAAAGGCACTAGCCTACTTTTGACGTTGTTTAGGCTACTAATGTAGGCCTAGGCTATATAGCGTACTGGCTAAAGTTACATTCATATGGAACAGATCTGCCTGATAAGAGCCTGATATATACTGGCCAGAGCATGAAGATGGGGGATACACAGACTTATGTTAGACATTACGTATATAATTATTTAATGCATTAACAGTTTACCTATTTGGGTGAGTCTGCGCTGTGTTTTGAGACCTGCATGACGTGTCAGTGAGGTAACGAAGCTTCGTTTCAATAGACCTCTCCAGAATAAGTCCCGCCTCTGTAACTTCCGTATCCATCCAACTTCCGGTCGTCAAATGTCTATGGGAAATAACATGGCGTTTTGAAAGATCGTACCTGTCAAACTCTGTAGGTGACAAAGTAGAAAAAGCTGGTGGGCCGATTGGCCTACACACTTCTGCCATCTAGTTTCCACTGGATTTTTTTGATTGTTGGTGCCGCTAAGTAGTAAACGATTATTAATGCTAACCGAGCTAGTTCCGTAATAATGGGCGGAGGAGGGAGTTAGATCTTGCTCACAACCAACCAGTCACAACCTAACGTGATGGTCATTTTCACGTGTGATTCATGTATGGTTTCAGTGGTCTATAAATGTAAATCGTTTGCAAGGTTCAGCCTCTTTTCAACCTGACTTAACTTTGGTTTGACTGTGCGAGTTTGTTGGCTGTTATTGAGATATTTGAAAAATAAAGAAATTGCCGACGAAGACACTAAAGACATGGCGAGATGAGACTTTTTTCACGAAATAACAGATAATGATAAGCAGACTAGGAATCAGAGGCTGAATCGTATTGAGTCGATAGCTTTATTTTGCATGACCTTGATCAGAACAGTAACGTTTTCAGAATGTATTAACAACCTATCAAACATGATGATTTCACGCAGGGTTAGTGCCGTAGACAGGCTCTGGTGTCACGAACTCCATTTCAGTGAAGACAAACTACATTGCCGTTGCTATACAACCTTGACTGGGGGAGTCGCGGCGTCTGAAGCGTGCGTTAGCTTAGTGCTTCTTACTGATATATTTCTACTTTAACGGCACCGACAATCAAAAAACCCAGTGGAAACTAGATGGCAGAAGTGTGTAGGCCAATCGGCCCACCATTTTTTTCTACTTCGCTACCTACAGATGTTTTATGATATTTCGAAACGCCATGTTATTTCCCATAGACAATCGACGCCCAGAAGTTGGATGGATACGGAAGTTACGGAGGCGGGACTTATTCTGGAGAGGTCTATAGGTCACGTGACAACCTCATTTCAAGATAGGCTCCGGAGCAGTGTTTTGAAGCACTAGTGTTTTGCAAGCTCGAGACGTGTGTCGGGACTGTGTGTCGATCGACTCATCTCTACTTGTCCCTCCGTGTTTTCACAAGAATTACCGCTACGCTTCAACCACAACTCCATCGTTTGAGTTTTGACAGTGATTGACAGGTGATGGCGGGTGGCATGTGACAGATTGGGTCGAACCATCCTGGTATGGGGGGGACTCTGGGTTTTTAGGATAATGAAATTGAATAGCCTACTGAAATATAAAATTCATTTTATGAACTTATATTTTCCTGAAATATTTATTAAATAATTTTTTTTTAAAGTATTTTTGCATGGATTCTACTTTTTAAATATTTTTATATTTTAAAATCTCACGTACCATCTGGAGTGTCTTCACGTACCCCCAGGGGTACACGTACCCCCATTTGAGAACCTTTGGCTTAGAGCACCTTTAAATAGTCTATGTTTGAAAAAATATTGAAGGGAATCCAGTCCAGTGTTTCCCGTACATTCATTGCCCACCACAATATCAACATTGACCACCACACAATGATTTTCCTGGTGGTACTAAATTGTGCTTAAATCTGGTTAGAATCATAACCGCGCTGCACTAATTTGTTAAACTGTTGTATTCGAGTTAATTCTGCAAACCCTGCAGTCCAGTACTGGCAACTAGCCTAGTCCAGTACTACACTGCATGTCTAGTAGCCTATAGGCTAGGCTACTACACAACAGTCAGCCACATCCAGTAGCACAGCGAGATACTGTATGTACAGCCAGCTTCAAAAGCAAGCAGCTCAGACCCTAAAAGCTGTGAAGGTGACACACAATTGTATTATAAAAACTATATTTGGTTACTTCTGTAGACATCCAAATGGGATGGGATGATTGTATTGGGAGCACTGGGGTGTCAGGTGGGACTGTTAAAAAATAGGTTACATTTTGGCTCACAGAATTCAGGTAGGAGGGCCCCTTAGCAGGATTTAGCTTATGGCCCCATGGAGGTCTGAACCTGGAAGAGCTCACCCTAGAGGTGTTGTCTCCTGAACTGCTGCAGAGGGTGAAGGTGGAGTTTGTTGAGGCTAAATTGAAGAACAGGATACTGAGGACAGGAACTTAAATCGATTAAAAATACAGATGGACTGCTGCACACACACAGACACAAAGACTAAGACACTGCAGACAAGTCCCCAATAGACTGAATCCCTGTCTAAATACTTGACTATTTCAGCATTTGAATGCTGATGCATGGTGTTTTTCCCACACTCTTTTCACTCTCTCTTTCCACACTCTTTTCACAAGTTCTTTATGCTTGTTAAGAACTGACATGTGTATTTTTGGCATTCGTTTATTTTTTATGAACTTAATTTGCACATTTTCAGTCCAGAAATGTTAGGCCTATGATTTGTGGCACTTTGCAAGGCAGGTTCATCTGGTCAGTTTGGAAACAGACACCACAATGTATTGAATAAATACAAATACTGTGAACAAACACTTCGCCTTTCCAGGAATATTTTTACACACAAGCTTACATTAATATTATACATACATCATCATGATATATCGTAGATCAAATTGTCTTGCAATGAATAGTTGCAATGAGGAGTATTTCAGAATCACTGTATCATGATACCATCGTTATCATGGACAAAAGTGTATTGCAGTTTGGAGTAGGTCTACACTAGAGTCCTATGTATTATTGCCTCACTAAATGCTGCAAAATGTCCTCCTTTTTGGTGTTTTTTTTTTTTTTTTTCTTCTGGAATTTTTTCTTTCTTAAATTTGTGTCAACGATTCCCGGCCGGGACACTGAAAGTCCTGGCTGCAAGAAACTTGGTGGGTATGTCACGGAACCATTGTTTTTCGATTTGACCCATCGCTCACCTGCCGCACCGGGCCCCGAAAGGACGGTAGTCTGCACACAGTTTTCTGTGAATATCTCGAGAATTGTAGGACCTAGGATGACCAACTTTTTTCGTATGTATGTCAACTCATCCCATATCCACTCATTTGAGGTATAGCGCCACCTAGTTAAAAATGAAAAAGCAAAAACGAGGAATTGTAATGGCAGGTATCTTTGGCCAACATGTTCCAAAACTGTAGGATTATTATGACAGCCTCTGAATGCATGCCAAGTTTCGTGAAAATCCGTTCATGGGTGGCCATACAATAAATGAATATGTGTATTGACTGTCAAGCTACACACACACACACACAGAGAGATACACGCATGGAAGCGGACACACACACATAGGCTAAACATGCACACACATGCCTTTGAAACAAAAGGTTAACTTGGAATGTATGGGCATTGAACTGATAACTGTTATGAATTATTGCATTTATATTGAAACTGCCAAAAGCTATTTGGATTTAAGCCTATAACTCTGCATTTGGATGTATGTGAGTCAGTATTTTAGTAAATAGTACAAGGATTAAAGTTCTCCGTCGTACGACGGATTTCCGTCAATTTGATTTTAGAAATTTGAGATCGATGCAGATCCGATGAGAAAAAAAAAAGGGGGGGGGGTTATCACCTTTTCTTTTCCTTTTTTTAAGGCAACTACAAATATTAGGTCCGATGAATTAATGTGTGTGATGGTAAATGTTTAAAGACCTAATAGTGTTCTTGAGAACTTTCTGTGTCTCAATCAGTGACCGCTCAGGAAGATACATCAGCCATAAGTTTTGCTTTGTTTATGTTATAGCTACACGCTTGTCTCATTGGCCTGGGGCGTTTGCTTAAAAAAAAAAAAGAACACATCTGGAGGACTAAACGGTCTAAAAGTTGGATTAGTGACACAATCGAGACAGCTGATGAGGTTGCCCAATCGGTTTAACTTTTTTGGATATGATATTGTGAGCTCTATGTGCGAATTCGGAGAAGAAGCTTAGGCTGTTTTCTTTCCGTGCATCAATGTAGACCATTTCTTACTATCGCGAACTCTTGTCAGGGGAGGTCATTAATTTTGGGTGTCACCTATGACTTGAACAGATAGCCATGCCACCCAATGTACTATTATTGTTACAGTTTTTAATCAATGCAACTAACATTGTGTGTAAAGCGACAAAATATAAACCGTAGCCTATGCAATTTATTATCCCGTCTGTTATGACATGTATACAACAATGTTTTTCACAATTTGCGACGGAAGGTTTTGACTTGTGTGCGTCTATTTGGCAAGTCCACTAGCTGTCATGGATGCGTTGTTGCTAAAGGCACAGGTGTCAAAAGTTAAAAAATAAATGGAGATGTGCGGCTGTTGCAAACGGGGGAGAACTAACAAGCCATGGTGAAAAGAAATTAAAGTGCCAGGGGTTTGCTTTTTCGCGGTTTGCTGCAAGAAAACGTTTTAGCATGCCACCAATCAGAAGACCGCCATAAGGTTAACGTTCGTGCACTTCAGGACATCTTCCCTACCTGGTGCAACTAGCCACCACGACAGAGGTAGGCTACGTTTATCTATGGCTGACCGTTTTTGCTCTCAGAAAGTAGGCTATAGGCCTACGCATGTTCTTTCATAGCGGAACACGACCTGTCCCTCACCATATCGCAACCTCTTGTCAACCTTATACAACCTGTTGCTGAAGACAAAATCACCCTCTCCAGATTGTCGTTATCAAATGCACAGACCTCCTGCATGGGCACACACACAGTTGCTGCTCATTGGAAAACTGAGTTGTCTGTAAAACTCAAAATTACCATGTTTTCATTAAATGCAGATGAGGCAACAAATGGAAATATGAACAATATCTAGAATGTTCTGATTCATTACTTTGATGAGGAAATGGGAAGTCTTGCCAACTTGATTTTATAGATTTTACTTGGTGTTGAATTGCATATTAACAAGAAAAAAATCTCCCCTTTAAACACTTTTGGCCTGAAGTAATTAAATAAGAGTGTAAGTTAAAGCCTTTCTACAATATTGCTGCAGTAGAAAAGAACAGCAATGGCTAATCAGCAATGGTCAGGGAGGGATGGTACTGAAATATTGTTTTGTTCATCAGGAAAACTCAATTTCAATCAAGAACACTCCCAATTCGCCTTATTCACATGGCGGCCATTGGCGGCTAAAACGAGGCTACAGGGTACACAAACCATAGGATTGTTATGTTCTATGCATTCACCTGTAGATGGATTAATTATATAGTAAGTGTACCCTGTAGCCTCGTTTTGGTTTAAACAATGGCCGCCGTGTGAATAGGGCGAATACTCCCTTTACATTGCTGTTTGCATCTTTTTGTACATTAAAAACCAATAGGTCGCGACTGCAAAAGGGGTGCTATCTCTATAGGTAGATATGAACTACGTATGACTTATGGCCTGAAAAAAGTTCAGTCAAACGATTTTTTTTTTCACTTTAATCCCTGTATTAAATAGTTGAACTTCTGTCATTTAGGTTACTGGTAATATTTGATATGCCACAGTGTTTAAATTACTTGTGGTAAAGCAAAGAATGGATTAGCCTAAATTAAGTAATTCAGTGAACGCACTCCCCTAACACATATCAGCTAGGGCAGTGTTTCTCAAACTTTTTCAGACGAAGGACCACTAACCAATAAAAAAGAAACGCACGGACCATCTAGCTAAAAAAAAAAAAGATTAGACCTACTTCAACAGTAGGCTATATTAGCCTACACAATAGGCCTACTCACTGAACCACCTTGCTTATTGTCTTTGCACTTTGCTTATTGTGTCAGAGGATTCATATGATTTAAACTGGCATATCTTACATAGACAGTGTTGCAGAGCTGTTTGGATTTACATACAAGTTGGTTCAATATTGCAAACAACTCATCTATATTATATTTTACCACATCTGCTCGCGGACCACTTGGGATAGCTTGCGGACCACACTTTGAGAAACACTGAGCTAGGGGGTGCTACATTGTTTTCATTGTTCTCTGCTCCACCTGTTCTTCATGGGTTTCCAGCCTACATTTTGTGAATATTGTATTTTTGGTATGTCTGCTTGTGTGTGTGTGTGTGTGTGTGTGTGTGTGTGTGTGTGTGTGTGTGTGTGTGTGTGTGTGCGCGTGTGCGCGTTTGTATGACAGGTGATGTGACACAAAGAACACGTTTTCCGATAGCAAGAGAAAGTGGAGGAGGCCTCATTGTGTTTTCCGTCGGGGACCTAAGAAGAGCAACACACACAACACGGTTAGTTCATGTGATTTTCTGGGAATCATTGTCTCTTTGTGTGTCTATATTTGTATTCCAGACAGAGAATAGATGTCTGGTTTAGTGTGCTGCTGTGGCTTCCCTGACTCACTCACTCTCTCCATTATACTTCATTAATTATCTGCTATCTTGCTCTTATTGCCTTCTATGAAATCCTTTGGCCATACTGGACACTACTATGCACTTTTTGTGCACCACTTTAGTGCATACAACTGAAGTGGGAAGCATAGGTAATTGAGGGGATGTAGGTTTCCCATGCTAACAATCACCTACCTTTGCTTTAGTAAAATTAGTCTCACTATTGTGGCAGGCCAAACCCCTGAAGGCTGTTTGGAACAAAGCTGAAAGGGAAGAAGCTGGTCTTACATAACGAAGCCCTTTAATCTTGATACTTGAAGCACTTACAGCTGAAACCTCATATTTTAGAAGCAATTGACTCTCATAATTATACCTAACACCACTTTGAACCTCTCAACCCACAACATGAGCATGCTACATTAACTCTGCCTCGCACTGCTACTAATATTATTTGTTCTTATTTTTTTTGCTAAAAAATGGAACAAGTTAATACAAAATGTATGTCCCTGCAGATTAAATCATAGACTGAGAGACAACATGGTTTTATGAATCAGACAGCAATTAGATGTAATTTGCGCATTTAACCTTCCCTTCAAAGTAATACAGTACACTCTGAATCATGAAGCTTTGCCAGCAAGCCTATTTACGTCATCAAGACATTCACTTTGGTAATACCACAAAACTGTCTAAATATAGATTTAAATACAACACTTGAAAGTAACTTTTGGCCCATTAAAACAGATGTGGCTCACAGTGAAAGCTCTGTCCACCATTAAAATGTTTGTAGATTTGATTTCCCATTATTTCTCTCTGTCTTCATGCAATTGCATACAGAGAGCTTATAATTTTTTAAGCTATATTTTTAAGCTTTGTTGACAGTAGTTCATACAGGAAATGTGTGGGCGCGAGATAGGGCGTGGGCTCAGGAGATGACCTCAGGCTCGTGTCACTGTGTCTCTCGAGTGTGTGCCCTGTGTTCATGTGGATCACCAAGTCCAGCGCTTTCTCAAGGCTGGTTCCCTCCAGTCCTGGTTTCTCGTCTCACTCCAGTTCTAGTTCCAGTTCCGGCTTCTCGGCACCTTTCAGTCCCAGCTTTGGTTCTGCCTCCTTGATGCCCTCTGGTTTCGGCTCCAGGCCTGGTTCGCCAGCGCTGTCTAGCGCCGCCCATCCCGAGTCTCCTTGCTCTCTAACACCGCCTAGTACCGAGTCTCGAGTCAAGTCCAGATCTGCCACGCAGCCGCCTGATTGAGCTGTCAGGCCGGTCTGGTCGGTGGCCCGGCTGTCCTCCTGAGCTACCCAGCCAGTTAGAGCTGCCCAGCTGCCCCAGCTAGTGAGACAGCCACTAACTAGCATTGTGACTGGTTAGTCTTCTGTTTGATAATGTATAGGACACAGTCTATATGTCATAACCACATGCCTTTGGCTTATATTGTTTATGTCAGTATGCATTACTGACAGCACATTGGATACTTAAGACATGCCTTGGTTGAAGTGTGGCAGGTGCTCTATGGATCAGAGACGGCGCCGACAGTGCGTAAATCACCGCTCTCGTCGCCCATCGGTGCACAGTTGACTCATCATCTTCATTGTAGATCACCGGGCCACAGCTGAGTCTAGAGAATCAAATCAACATAACACTGAGAGACACTCCTCTGGCACTTCATGTATCACTGTACCTGGTCTCCCAAGAGATGGTTTTCTAACACAGAAGCACTCCAAGAATAAAAATAACACTGCTAATATTATAGCGCGGTTTAATATAGCCTTCTCCAATCTCTAGCTGGCCGGAAAAAAAACACCAACAAAAAAAGAACTTTGTCAGCAATTGCACTTTACAAATGTCTTCAGTCCCTCTGGAATTACAGTAATTTGCCAAACTAATATCTAATATTAATTTACTGTGTGATTATCTTCACAAACCCTCTGCAATAAACCGGAGTCCCCAGTGCAAGATGCCCAACATGCACAAAGGTGCAGTTTTTCCTAGACTGACTAGGCCCTACTCCTTTCATTTAGGTGATATTATCCTCCCTTCTCCCCTAAAACCAATATGCATGTGAAAGACACTGTTCTTTCAAGTGTTATTTTTGCCGCTCCAACCAGATTAGGGTTTGATCACTGTGTGTTGCCGTAATTAACCTCTCTTTCTCCAATGGCACGTCATTGGCGAGTGGGAGGGTAAGCTTAAGTGATTGACCTCCCGCTAGTTAAGTTCCACTTCTTTTCCGAAAAAGAGCCAGGGCAGCGGTTTCATGTTCCAGAAATGAAGGCCTGATTAAGCTCTCTCACAGACTCACAAACAAGCACATTTCCCCAGCACTGGCTGGAGACCGAGACTGTTAGCCGCAAAAGACCCGAGCTCTGGAGTGCCGGCTTTTTTTTTGTTGCTGCAATTTAAAGAAAAAGTCTGACCTTATTGAAAAACTGCAGCTTGGCATATTGGCGTAATTGCTTAAACAAAGATATGAATGAGGGAAGAGGGGCCTCGCCCTGAACCTTGGGGAGAAAGTAATTGACTTTGTGGCCATTCCTCAAGGTTTCACTGTGCCCAGGCTTTCACTGTTGCCTGAAATGTCCGTCTGGTTAAAAGGTAAAGGCCTGTGTAAGCACATATGCCCAAAATGAGCCCCCATGTAGCACAATGAAGAATCAACCTTCACCGGTTTCTGTTTAGACTCTCCCTGGCCAGTACTTGTACCTTTCCGCACTAAACCATTCTGACAATGTTTGTGGAGTGTGAAGGATGCACATTTACTTTTTTTTGTGGAATATGCATTTACTGTAGGCTCAGGATTGATTCACCACAGTCGCTCTACGGGCCTGGTGAGATCAACTTACATTTCTCTGTTTCCTCACTCATTGGGATTACATACATAATAATGATAATAATAATAATAATAATAATAATAATAATAATAATAAGCTTTATTTGTATAGCACCTTTCATACACAGAATGCAGCTCAAAGTGCTTTACATTTGGAACATGTAACACAATAATAGAAAAGAATCAGTCATTCCTCTTCGTTGCTGTGGCCGTTTATGATCCAATCAGCAACATATCAGAAATATAGAAAAGAATATGTAACACAATAATAGAAAAGAACCAGTCATTCCTCTTTGTTGCTACAGCCGTTTATGATCCAAACAGCAACATATCAGAAATACTTAGTAGTGTATATACATTGGCTTTGCTAACAAATGCTTACAAGCAACAGAAGAGAAGAGAGAGAGGTGACTCGCATAGGAAGCAGGAAGTTGTAAGGGAACACAACAAATCAGACAGGACTGCCTTCTTTGTCTCAGTAACTCGCTGCAGAGGTGTTTTATCTCCCCCAACTAATTTCAACCACACAACCGTGTACAGTCAGTAAAGTAGAGATATTTGGAGCCCAATTTTTGATGTTTTATTCATCACGCAACAGCAATGACAATCAAATCACAACCCATTCCTCAGATGTTATACGATCAAAGGGCCCTTTGACTCAAACTCCATACACAAGACAAGACTCACAGCTGTTCCATGTATATTCCAGTGTGTAGGAATACATTTCACAAGGTACTGATGGACAGTTGTTGTCGCCAGGTATTTGGAACTGTTACGGCCCTGTAACAGACAGGACAAGACAGGATAAAAGCATGCATGGTTAAGATATCACTGTCATCTCTGCATGTTCTAAAACCTATACAATGTAAGTGAAACCTTTGTAGGGATGTGTCTTTACAGTCTTTGTTTTTTTAAATGTAAATGTATATCGTAAATCAGGTTTCTCAACCAAGTATACTTGCCTAATATGCCAAGGAATTTGGTCTCTGCATTTATTCCATTTGTAAATTAGAACACACAGAGCACACAGTGAACACACAGGGCCAGATGTACAAACGCGTTTGCACCCACTTCAGGCGTATTTGTTTCGCAACGTGCCTGTAAAATCATTGCGAGGTATGTATAAACAGGCCGCAGTGATGGAAAAGCGCAAACTGCCTGTCGCGGGAGCTGAACATGGCTAATTTTTTCGTGTCATGCATATGCATTCATGGGAGGATCCAGGGGAAAGTGGGAGTTTAGCGTACAAAGGGGAAACGTAAAGAGCGCTTAAGTATGTATTCCAATGTATGTACAAAGACTGCTCCTGAAAGTGCATGTCTATTCTGCGCCTAAATACTTCCGCCTTGTAAAAGCAGGTGTTAATCCAAATTGCAGTACAATGCGTCAATAAGAGAACCTTTCAAAGACAACAGAATCGCTATTTAGAGCACCAGTTTTGTAAGTATTTGTACTATCAAAAGCAACCTTAACTTTCGTTGGCCTTTTGAATGTCTTACTTTCACTTTCACGTCATTCACTTAAACTGTCCTACCTGCTACTACTGATCTTCATTATCTCCCTGCTTGTTGACATCTTATCATGTATGGTATAATTTCATGATCGCTAAACGTTTGATTCTTTTTAATGTTGTCATCAGTTAACTTCATTCAACTGCGCTTGTATAGGCTCTGCCATTCAGTTGTGGACGTTCGTAAATTGCGTTTATGGGCGGAGAAAGGCAGAGAAAGGCGCAGTGCAAGTCAGGGCAAACCATTTGGTACATTTCACAAGTTTAACCTTATATCACCTATTTCTTTATGCATTCCATAGGGAGGATAATTTTAATTGTATGCTGCCTCAGACTTTTGCACTACTGTTATCGCTGTTATATTTTGCGTTTGTGCCACAGCCTTAATCAGCTTAGAGAGAGGTGCTTAACTGTAAGCTAGGCTTCCTGGACTCCTGGAAATTACGCCTACTGCTGTCTAAACTCCAAAGCCTGCCTAGCTTGTCACTAAAATAGTAACCGTGTTTGTATGCAATGCACTGTTGTTCCTCTCCTGCTGTTGTTCCCTGATTGCACATAACCTATTCAATGCGTTGTGGAGGTGGTGAGAGTGCCTGTCTTTAGGAATGACTGTCAGTGTAAAACCCTATTAAAGAAATGCTACCGCGTCCATCTAATGTCTGAATCACCCGTGAGAAATATAGTATCTATTGAGTTAAAGCTGCTATTCCTGTACCTTTGCCTATTCCTTCAGACTTATTGTTTCTGATTAGCAAGGGTCGAGCACGTAGTGAGGATGGTGAAATTACATGTGGTGTGGGGTTACACAGGTGGATCTATTCCAGATATCTTACCCCACATCTGTTTCTCCAGCCATCCTTCTCAAACAGTGCTGCTTTTTCTTTCTCATGTTCTTTTAATATCTTGGATCTTACTTGCAATGAAATTAGGAGTGCATGAAATGGACGATGTGAGCAGTAGAGTTTATAGTTTCACAGTAGAATCATGATACATACTGAATGATTCATATTACCAATTCAAATGACCTTTTTCACAAACACACTGTGCTGAAATATTTATTGATATCTTCTCAAATGGATTTTGAGTCACAGTCATTGTATGGTTGTGTGTAAAATGACATAATGGCTTTCAGATGTGTAAAAATGTCCTGTTTGCTACTATGAAATTAAACCAGGCAGTGAAAATTGATGTAAACTACACAGATGATGGATAAACTCTTGAGTTTTTTTCGCTGTCTAGACAAACCACAAATAAAAACATCTCTATATTGACATGACTATTTACCGTCAGTGTTTGTGTAATCAAAGTGCTCTAAGCTGTAAACTCTAATGCTCAATCAAAGTTGAGCATCTGGAGAAAAATAAAATGTTTTCTTGTTTAAGTGCAGAGGCTAAACTGTTCAAGTAATAACTAGATAGAGTCTTTGTATGCATGTTTTGGGTCAAGGAATGCACTTCTTTATCAAGTCAGGTTTTAAAATAAACTTAAAGACAATAATTTCATCAAGACTTCAAGTTCTCAACAGGAATTAATTTCACTGAGTATGTTAGAGACACTTTTTAGATCAACAAATAGGATAAAGCCAACTATTTTACATAAAACAGATTACAGTTCATTATTTATCAAATATTTGGAGATCACATTTTTTTTAAGTCATCGTGAAGTAAAAAAAAATGGCAAAAAAAACAAGAACTGTGATCTACATTTTAAAAACACTGCCCCCGGTCGTCTTGTTTATTTATTATTATTATTTTTAAAACATGAAAGCTGATTTATTTATGAAAGTAAAAATATGAGCTCAGAGCTTCAGGAATAGCTGCTACCCAAACAGAGACTTTACCTGCATTAGGCCTTCAGTGGGAATTCACTTTGTCACAAACACGTTTTATTATTAATGAGGGAAAATAAGTAATCAAAAAACGGTTGGCCCAATTTTATGCTGCAGATCAAGTCATGCGAGTGTGCCACCATGCATTTCAACGCATAACTGTCCCCCGCAGTAATTTTAATATTTCAGCGTGAATCACTTTGAGCAACCTCACACATTTAAAGATTCTCTGTTGTGCGCCCATGAAAGAGCTCTGTGATGACAAGAACCTGTATGTCACACTTTCTCCCACAGCCAGAGAGATGACAAACTGTGAAGCATGCTTTTTTCCCTCTTTACATCCAGATCTTGTGTGAATTCATGAATATAGCATCTGAAGCCTTTTAACCTAGATTTTTTTTTCTCAACTACTCCAATACATCTTGAACATAAAGCGATGTCTCACTGAATAGTTACTGAATAGTTAAAATAACTCTAGCACAATCTATACATGAACCACCATATTGGCAGTGGATAATCCCTGGCATCCCAATGTCTGTGCTGCACGAGTTGTCTCTTTTTCTTAACATGGAGTGATATCCCCCATCTTGGCTTCCTGCTCTCTGGGTGCTACCCAAATAGGGGTCTCTCTCTCTCTCTCTCTCTCTCTCTCTTTTTCTCGACCAATGAGCTGGAAACTTTTAGATTATCTCCATCTGAATGGAGATCGCACCAGCCAAGTTTGACTGCACTCAGGCCTGAGAAACTCGGACGTGTGAAGTGTTTGATAACGTCCACAACAGTGACCACCCGCCAGAGGTGTAAAACACTGCGAGGAGCGTGTGTGTGTGTGCAGCGTGTGCGTGGTGTGTGCTAGAGTGTCGGTGTGTGTTTTCTGATGTGCCTGGATTGATGACTGGTGTGCTGACAGCATAAAGGACAGATCCAGTTAATCCATCAGCATTAGGCCGGCCTGCGGAACAGGTCTAGCCCGTCCTTGAAGACCACAACACGGTGTCAAAAGCTTTTTTCACTCACTAAATGACAGAAAGATTCAGAACCATTCTCTCTCTCTTTCTTTCTTTCTTTCCTTCTTTCTTTCTATCTTTCTTTCTTTCTTTCTTTCTCTTTCTCTTATTCAGGAGTATATCTCATACAATTTTTAGAAATCATCATAATTAGAATATGTATAGTCAATGCATGAATGCAGCGCTCCCCCTGTTTCTTTATCATAAGCATTGTATACATTTTTATACATTTGAACCATCATCACACCTCATCCTCTTCCTCTTTCATTTTCCCTCATTCTCTCTCTCTCTGACTCCCCCAACCCCTCTAATCTGTGTTTGCTTATAATACATTTCAGTTTCCAGATACTGTACCTGCTAAAACACACACTAGTCCCCAGACTGATATAAAGAAGAACTCTTCTCTACCACACTGTCACACTTTGCGCTGCATGTCTGCTGAGCCAATGTCATCACACCTCAGGTTTCATGTTAGACGCCCTCTAGTCTGTCACACACTGACGATATCATTGTCACATCTTTTTTTCTCCCTTTTCTGGTGGTAATTTATACCTCTGCTCTTTTTTTTGTTACGTGGCATTATCATTCTTCAGTAGTAATTTGTTGAAAACATTATTGTAAGTGAAAATTGTTCACCTCAAGTAACAATTGTGCTTTACTTTTACACTAGCCTACTATACTATACTGTACTATACTATTCTGTACTATACCATACTATACTATACTGTACTGTACTGTATGTTGTTTAAACCTGAATCACTATGTCACAATCTCACCTCTGTGAGAGTACATTCATCTCTTTTGGTGGGTACAAAGCAAAAAATTAGGGCTGCAGTTTCCAGCGCTGAACACTAGATGAGGCTGATCAAGCTAAATACCCATTCAAATTACACAGGCAGAGAAGCTTTTATGATGCCCTCCACAACCTTGTCCTGTATTTCACGGCGGACTCACAAGCCTCTGTACGTAACAATTATTATTTTATTTTTTTTTTGGTCCGAAGACACATTTCAAATGCTTTGAATGAAGAAATGTTATGTGGGGTGATTTTGTGCTTTTGGGTGAGGTTAAGACTGGGAGGCTACTGGTGAGTATGAGGTGCTAACCCTATAGTGATCACTACCTCTCTCCTGTAGCATGCTAACAAACCTACCATATCCTCATACGTGTGTCTTTTAGTGTTTGTTATATGCAAACAAAGACCCAAGCAGGTGGGGAGGATGCAAATGTAATGATGGCTCTTTCTCCCCGAGTAATCACAAAATGTGTACAACAGGCAATGTCCTGTCTTCTGTCATCTTCTAATCTTCTTTCCTGAGTCTCCTCTGGCTAAATTCAAAGTGTAAAGATGTCGACATATGCAAAATAGTTTAAATGTAATGTTGCATATTGGAGAGGAGGTATTACATTGTAACTAAATGTTAATTACAATGTAACCAATGCACTATATTAAAATATTATCAACGTCTGACCAGAATTATTTTGCTGATTCACTTGATGTATGACAGATATGTGACACTATTAACTTCTAAAACTTTGAAGTTTTTATGATGGCAACATACTTTCTCTCCAGCTCCTCCGGATGGCTGATGGTCACAGGGCTGTATTTTGCACCCTGGCGCATGGCGTAAAACTCGTCCCCCCCACCCCCCCTTCGCGCAAAGTTTAATTCCTTCTTTTGCATGTTTATTTTTTAAACAATGCGCCCAGGGCTGTGGCAATTAACAACTTAGGGAGTGGCCTGGCGTATTATCTAAAAATCACTATTGTACACCTGGTCAGAAGTCTATGGCGAGTTGTTTATATCTTATTTTAAGAGCGCATTGTCAACAGTCATATTGGCAGGAGCACGCACCATCCTTCTATCGTTCATGAACGCACACCAGCGCACGTCCATGCAAAACATTACAAATTGCACGATTACAATGGGAAATATAATTATAATAAAGATATTACGAAATACTGTACATCTCATGATGAGTAGTTATTCACCATCATTTGCAAATTGGTAATGACAGTTAAAAATGATTAGGGGAGAGGCGAGAGACACGTATGGAGCACAGCTGAAGACGCACTGTCACGAGACAACTCCTCTGCAGGATAAATGTTGTTTTTTTCAGCCTATGTTTTCGATGGTAACCCATTGTCAGTCAATAGTGAAAGTAACTGCATATAACTGTCTTGTCGTTGACTGACACCTTGGTGAAGTTAGTTTCACTTTGTCAATGATTTCAAATAATAGATGAGTGCAAATGCGTGAAGGCTATGCTAGGTTTGAGTAAAGCATGGTTTAGTGGAATGACTATTCCATACGGTCTCACAAGCAGCCTCCTTCAAATGCGCCATAGAATGTCAAAATACTGATGCATTTATTTGCCATTGCGCTTTGCGCCGTTAAAGGGAATGACAGATGTCATTCTCATTGGTTTAAATGATGTTACGCCCCAAACACACCCATATGACTGATTATAAAACCTAGGAACACCTTGTTGCGCCATGTGCTCGACGTTTGATAACAAAACCCCTCCCAATGTGGACTGGACATCCTACTAAATTTGAATAAGCTTTTGACGAGTGACGATGCGCTTTAGAATATCATGATAGGGCCCACAGACTCTCAGTCGGAGACCAAAGCCAGAAGTGGGCCAGCACCACCTGCCATGTAGGTTACTGGTGAGAGAAACAGCAAAAGGAGCTACTTAGAAAGGTACTGCTCAGGCCATATGGAGGATGAGTACAGCACACTTCGTAACCAATGCCAGTTTAGCTTTTTTCTAAGCCGAAGTTTGTTCCTGCCCCATATACAGTTTTATGCCAATGAAATGCAACCCTTCCCTGAAAGCAACTGTAATGATAGGGCTTTAATCCGTATGCTCTTCAGTATAGCCCCCTTTTTTAAACACCAAGTGGGTCATGCTAAAAGGAGCTTTGCAACCATAGCCTCCTTGAAGTGGAAGTTTTTTTTTTCTACGGCAAGCTATTTATGTATGCCGAGCATCCTGTCCGGAATAAGGGTGTCTTTGCTAGCATTTTCTGCTGCACCATCCTGGCAGTCTGGCCTAAAATGGGACTGTGAAAAGCAACACTGTAACTTCATACTGCACATGTAACTTGCTACTGCACACGTAAGAACGTGTAACTTTCTGCACTCCGCTTAACGTAGGGTGTGGGGGCGTTCCAGAGGGGGCTTTTTTAGAGACAGTTCCAGTGTCACCTCTAGCAGTACAGTAAATCAGGGGTCTCAAACTCAAATGACTTATGGGCCACTTAACAGGATAGTTTTCCTGTAGGGCTCAGAACATTTGGGCATGAGGAAAATCTTCATTAAAACCTATGATAAATGTAGCTTTTATCCAAAGCCATTTACAAATATAGCTGCAAGCAGCAATGTAGGGGCCAAGCAGGCAGTTCAGCAGTCCAGCAGTCCAGATTTGGCATGAAACTCAATGCCATGGCATCAGGCATATAGCATTAAGCAGTCACAGCATTTCCATGTCAAACAACCCAAGATTGGCTGAGTTACAAGGTCAAGTTTCACATCAAAACATAACTGATTTTGTGGGGCTGAACCAGGGCTGAGTGTCGCCGCCCCCTCACCCAGCCAACCCACCGCCGCAATCGCCCCTGCCCGTCCCACCCCACCCCACCCTTGCACGCACGCATTAGAATGAACTGGATGGAACTCGCTGTCATCAGTTTCACATAAAAAATAAAAGATCGATTGAGATATGATCATGCTTGCTGTAATTTCAATGCCCCCATAGAGGTCAAAGTTCACCAACTTATTTGTGCATCATCAGGATGAACCAGACGGTTCTAAGGGCTGCCATTGACCTCCATTGCAGAAGAATGCAGCAACTACAGGCCAAAATACATTTTTGCTAATTACAGAGCCCCCTAGAGGTCAAAGGTCACCAAATGTCTTGAGCGTCCTCTTGGTGGGTCCTGAGGACCATGTACTAAGTTTGGTTTTGATACATGAAAGTATTGCTGAGATATGAGCTCACTTCCTGTTTGGCGGCTTCGCCGCAAATTTTGATTGGCTGTTACAGGCAAACGCTTTAGAGTCAATTGTTCCAGAAAAAAATACACTTATACGGCATGGTCTGAAAATGGTCTCTGCCAATTTTGGTGAGGATCAGCTGAAATTTGTGACTTGCGAATACTTATTCATGTTTTTGATTAAATCCAATATGGCGGCCGAATCAATTACGATGACATCACAAGTTGGCTTGGGTCGGCCTAAGGACCTTCCACAGTATTGTCAGACACCACTAGTGCGTTTTAATTCTAAGCAAAACAGCAGCTACAGGCCAATAGGCATATTTCTTAATTACAGCGCCCCCTAGAGGTCAAAGGTCACCAGATTTTTTGAGTGTCCTACTGATGGGGTTATAAGTCCATGTACTAAGTTTGGTTATGACAGATGAAAGGGTTGCTGAGATATGAGCTCACTTCCTGTTTGGCGGCTTCGCCGCATATTTCGTTTGGCTGTTACGGGCAAACAGTTTTAGTTCCGAAGATGAAAATTGATAACTTTTGTGCGGCTTGGTCTGAAGGTGTTATGTGCCAAGTTTCGTGAAAATCGGACAAACTATGTGAGGCGGAAACTTTTAAAGGTTTTTAGAAAATCCAAAATGGCGGAAAATCCATCATGGCGGAAATTGACGTCATAGGGTGCGTTGAACTCGGCTTGGTCCAAGGATTCCAAAGATACCTCATTTTTGGCAATTGGGCATACGAGTCAAAAGTTACGTGCGTGAACGCACATCCAAATTTGGCCTGTTGGTGGCGCTAGAGCGCTGGAGGTGCTGGCATGAAACTTGGTGCAATTAATTATTGGCCTGTCCCCAATCAGTGTACCAAATTTCACAACTTTTCACCAGTCGGTTCTATAGGCTGCCATAGACTTCAATGGCGGAAGCGTAATAATAATAGGGAAGAAAAGATAGAATCACTAAGGGTTGCCCTGCAGCTTCGCTGCTTGGCCCCCAATTATATTAAAAGGGCCATTCTCCCCAGAGCAACTCGGGGTTAAGTGCCTTGCTCAAGGGTACAGTGGTGGAATTGAACCCACAACTGCTAGCCCAGTTCCTTAGCCACTACCCTGCCACCACCCCATTTCTTACTGAAAGACATGAAAGTTATGGTGCTTTTTTCTCATAGACTGCTCTTCTGCATGTGTGGTGGTGTAATGGCGTTTTAGTCTTTTTCTCTATGCGCAAAGCAGACAGATTGCCTCATTATGATTGAGGAGGAATCACATTGAGGAATCACATTGTCCACTATTCTTGAAACTGTTGATGCCCTTGGTCAGCATTTTCCTTTGCTTCAGAAAAACACATTTGCTCAGTTAAATGACAACTTGCAGGTATTTGCAAGGAATAGCTGTATCTGTTTTGATTGGCCGATCTACTGCAGCGTTTACTGACACAATTGCAACTGCAGTCCCAAAGTCCCAGAGAAAAAAACGAAATGCAAAATTGAAATGCAGCCCAAATCTTATCACAAATCTAAATCAACCAAGGAGGCCACAGGAGTTTAGAACAGCTGAGGTAAATAGACAACGACAATATCCACAACTTACAATACAGATAAAGTGTTTCACAGGCATATTATATCTCTTCTTAACCCCCTCTGTGTGGAGTTGCCGTTGTGTATTGGGTGACAGGTTTGATAAGCGGCCCTGCCCCGGGCCTGGGCCACATTTGGTTGCTATCTGGGCCGGGCCTGTCTGGCACACTCAGTATTCCTCACAGCGTTGAGCCCGGGTGATTTATTCCTGACCTGGGATGTGCTAGTATCACATCTGTTTACAGTGAGTCCCTTCAGCCCCACGGAGCTCTCTTATGAATCTGGGAAGAGGACTGATGGACCCAGGCAGCAGTATACTAACGGACTGACTGACTTACTGACTGATGAACACAGACCACACTCTTAAGCCCTCGGGGAGCCAGATATGCAAAATTAGATACAAGACTGAAATAATGACTAAAGTGATGCAAACAGTTTTAGAGGGATAGGCTGGCAGACCAGAAAACACACACAAAACACATGCATCCCTCATTTCATAACTTACTAATATGCAGTTGTAGTTAAGGTTATTGGCAGGAAGTGATGCAATAATGTGAGGGGGAGGGGACATTGTAAAAGAGAGATGGAGAAAGTGTGGAACAGAGAGCAGGAAACAGATGGAGAGGAAAGGCAAGGAAAGGGGAAAGGAAACAAAGTAAGTCGAAGTATCAGAAAAAGAACAGAAGGAGAGGGAGAAGGAGAGAGAGAGAGAGAGAGAGAGAGAGAGAGAAGCTTCCTCCTTGAAGGTGTCTCAGTTAGTTTAACTGTCACTGTAACTGTAGTAACGTGACAGGTGGGGTTATGGTCACCCTCACTGAAATACAACTGGACGTCACCTTCCCCCTATCTACAGCCATCTGGTCACGTCAAGGCACCGTGTCACTACAATGGGACAATGGGCCCCACAGTCCCACCCCGTGTCCTCCTTTGCCATGCCACTCTGTGCCATGACTATTCAGCGCTACGGCTATTTAACCTGACGTGCTATCTCTCAAATCAGTATGTGTGCTTCCTCCCCCCCCCCCTTTACTGCTGAGCCGACAAACACAAGAGTCTCACCTCGCCTGGAGGACCGCAAACCTGAACTTATGAAATCAGAAAGGGGATGACTCATTCCTCAACATCAAAACTAACGTAGGGTAGCAGCACCCGCCTCTTGCTTATATAACAGCTTGATTTCATTTCCATGTTGTGGACCCTTTTGTCTTCCTTTAATGTGGAACTGTCACACAGTGGTGCTGTTTTCTAAGTTATTTTTGGAGGTTTATTTGAACGTGTTGTGTTGATATGATAGATGAGATAATAAATGATAAATCTCCTTAGCAGATGTAAAAAACAAAACCATATTGGTGTAAGTCGACTTTGGTAGAAACTAAACTTTTTCCTTCTTTTTCCAACACTCTACAAAAGTACTGACCGTTGTGAGTTTCTGTGGCATCGGTATTCATCCCAAAGCCACAAAATACAGCAGCACTTCTGCATTCCAGGATGAGTTGAGTCTGCTCTCTCTCACTTATATATGAACTCATCAACATTAGCAAATTAAAAAAGTATAGCTGATATTAATGTAACATCCTGGGTGTCAAGGGTAATTTTGTTGTGCCTGTGGCCAGGTGAAGGGATTCTGGGTGTTGGTGCATTGTTTTGCATGTCCCCTAGTCCCTTGCTGTACTGTCTGTCCTTGCATACTGCAACAGCGCACAAGCTGTGACAGCCCCCGCTGTACATTGCACAACAATTCAAGTGTTATTGTCCGTCATTGACTAGTATAACCTTGGAGACTTTTCCTTTAAGTGTAGTTAGTGACGGTCAATATAGTGGCGGTTTCTTTTGTTGTTTATTTTCATGGCTGTTGGAAAGTCAGTGAGAAAACCTAAAGAGACCAGCTGAGCTTCTCGCAGTGGGTCTGTCCACTGCCCTGGTCTCGCTCGCCACGTGTTCACGACCTCTTGCTCCCGGGTCACTCGGGTCAGGTGTCTCTTGCAGCACACTTAGTTTGACTGATGCTTTTCATTTAGAGCACAAATAGATAGTAGAGCACAGGCTGCACACACACACACACACACACACACACACACAAACACACACACACACACACACACACACACACACACACACACACACACACACACAATGGCAGAGTAATGGCACAAATTAGGAATAATATGAAATGCCCTACACGGGATTGGGTGGTGGTATGTGGGTGAAGCAGTTGGGTGGGGGTTGGGGTGATGATTTAGTGTAGAGGATAGAAAGAGGGGTGGGTTAGCTTGTCTGTGCTACCTCCATGCATTGGAGCAGGTGTCTACGAGTTGGGGGTGACAGATGAAGACAGGGACGCCCCCACTCCATCATGCTGGAGTCAGTCCCAGAGCCAATCCATGTGCTACACACACTCCGATACACACTAAGACATACACACACACACACGCACACACACAGGTACCCACACTTTTTTTTACACACGCACACTCACACACAAACACATGCATGCTCTCCCCCCTATTACACTCTCATGGTCTACTGCAGCCTCATCCACAGCACAGAGATGCTACGAGGGAGAGGCCCCATGCCAAATATGACAGGCTGCATGCCCAGTGACACCAGGCCAATGCAATGTTGTGATATTGCTCTCACTCAGTCATTCTCTTTCTGCTTCTCTCTTTCTCTCTCCCTCTATCGGTCTACCTGCACTCTTTTTCTCATTCACCCTCTCTCTTTCTCTCTGTCTCCCTCTCTATCAATCTTTTCCCTAGTACCTGCACTCTCTTTCCCTTTCACCCTCTCTCTCCCTCCATCTCTCTCTCTCTCTCCCTCTTTCTCTCCCTCTTTTACTTTCACTATTACTCTGTTGGTTTGCCTGAAATGATGAAAGGAATAGGCAGGAGTCCAAAGCACATGTTTTCATCTTCAGCATTAAACTGATGTATCGTGTGGTAGTGTTCGCAAAACTGCACTCTCAGTGGCACCATTCCATGAGCTGCATCATCATTACTTATCCGTATTTCTCAGCTTCTGATGCACACAGAATGAAAGAGGCTTAAATTAGTGGTCTACATAAGACATGGACATAAGTTGACAATAGTTACATTTACTCGAGTGCTCGTATGCACTGTAACCCTGGACTGAGCAAAGGCAGACAACATGGTGGCAGCTAGTGAGATCACTGGTGGAACTGTTGTGAAAACGTTTAATAATTTAGTGCTCTATAGCAGCGGTCCCCAACCACCGGGCCGACATTCCTAACCGGGCCGTAGCCTACGACATGAGTTTAAAAAAAATGCATGCAAACTAAATTAAATTTAATTTGCAATAATGTCACGTTTTTACATGGCATAGGCCTATATGCAGTTGTTTGATTGCACTCATGTTTGCATTTTGCATTTTCTTACGTCTGTCTGTCCCGCCTTCAACACTTTTACATACAGTACTGCCTTCAGCGCTGCGCAGCCTCAGATCAGCTCACTTCACCTTCTTAGCGAACGGTAGTGTCACACGAAGTTAGCTAAACTGCTAAAATGAGCAACAAAAAACAAGCATCTTTAGCAGGTCACTGGCCAGAGTGTTTGAGTTCGCGAGAGCCGCTGCAGAGATTTCTTACAGAAAAAAAAGTCACCGTTAGCTGCACATTTTAGTGATGAGGACTGGGTGTCAAAACTTCGCTTACCTGTGTGACATATTCGGGTTGCTTAATGACCTCAACCTGTCACTCCAGGGGAGAATGACGACTGTCTTTAAACTGGCAGATAAAGTCGCTGCATTTAAAAGCCAAGCTTGATTTGTGGGGACGACGAGTGGACGGGGTGTATTTGATATGTTCCAAACAGTAGTGGGGTTTTGGGAGAGACTGAGGCAGGGCCCTTTCTCTCTCGCAGCTGGTCTTGCCATCACCTTGTTGTGCTTTCAAATGAGTTTGAGCGTTACTTCCCATCCTCCAAAGATCCACCAATGTGGATCTTTGGAGGATGGGAAAGTAACCAATGACAAAGGCAAACCAATGAGTGGGGCCGCAACCCATTTCTCAATATCCCGAATAGTCCTAACTTGTCAGCGCAGGAGGAAGAGCAGTTGATCGACTGGCGGGTTTTTGGATCAAAACCAAAGCAGAATATCCCGAGATAGCCGTAAAAGCGCTGAAAACGTTGCTACCATTTCCCACCACGTATCTATGCGAGGCCGGGTTTTCGGCAATGACTGCAACTAAGACCAAATTGCGCAATCGACTGGACATTTCAAACACACTGAGGGTGTCACTGTCTTCCATCACCCCCAGATGGAACCTTCTTGTTGCAGGGAAACAAGCACAGGGTTCCCACTGATTATATTCGTAATGCACGTTTAGTTCCCATGTTTTGTTCCCATATTTTGTTAAGCATGTTCACACTTATAGATGTAGCTTCAAGTTGTTCAATATTCATAGTTCATATTATATGCATTCACAACAATATGGAACATGGAACATATAACCCCCCCCCCCCCGGTCCGTGAAAAAAAAAAAATAGGAAACAAACCGGTCCATGGCACATAAAAGGTTGGTCTGCTCTATAGCTCTATAAGTCTGCCAGATCAACTCACAAAAGAACACCGAGGCAACAACATCGATTGCTGAGAATTTATTACTGCCGACTGACGTCCGGAGCATCTCTGAACTAACTTTTGTGGGAGTTATCTGTTTTCTATATGTATCAGCCAATCAGAATCTGAGTTGCCTGTTATGCCCAAATTGGGATATTGGTGGCGACGCCTATGTAACTGTATTTTTGGAAAGACGTTCACAGATGCTTATCATCCATCCAGTTGCACACATCCATCCATTTATCTTGACTGTCCATCTCTCTACTTCCATCCATCTTTCCATCTGTCTATATACTGTACATCCATCCACTTATCCACACATCCATCTTTGCACATTCATCCAGCTATCCTTCTATCATCTACAGTATCTACATCATCCATCTATCCACATCCATCTGTCTATCATTCATCCATCTTCCCATGTCTATCCATTTATCTACATCCAACCGTATCTAACTACATCCATCCACTAATTCATCCATCCATCTTCTCACATCCACCCAGTCATCCATCTATCTGTTTGTCTGTCTATCTACTATACCACATCAAACTACCAAGACAACATGTTTTACATTTGTATGCACTGGTATTTACTTTAGGAAATGTAAATCTAGTTATGTTTAACATTCATTTGAGAAAAAGTCCAAAGCTCCATTTAACAGAGTTGACTTTCTAGGTAGTGTCTTCATTGGTCATGAAGTGGGCAAAAGTGATCAAATAATGATAACAGGTTAAATGAGACTTCACACACATCTTGTGTGTTCATGTCATTGAATTTCATTCATTCGAATAGGCTTTTGTTGATTGCACTGCTGACAGGTTAAGCTGCTCCAAAACGTGAATATTCGCTTCAATTATATTCAAAAGTGTGGCACACAAGATTGTCATGAAGCCCAAGGGTGAAGTACAACAGTAATAGCTTCTCTGTACGCAAAAGGCATCTTTCTTCTCTGATTTTCCTCTTATTTGGAGCAGCTAATTAACCCATGGTTTCAGGTTATAAGCAACGCAGGGTGAGGAGAGGGTGACAACGTGCTTGTAATATTCTGTTTCCCTTTGATAATTTAAAATGTACTGCATGAAAACGAAATGAATCATGAACTTCTCAGAACTTCAGTCATTTTTGTCTGTGTAGATACCTTCCAATGTGTTCCATGTAAGTCGACATGATTAAGTTTCCACAGTAGGAGCTCTCGTTGCATTCCGTCGTGGATTCATACCCTTTACTCTCCTTCAAACACAGTAAGCCAGCACAGAGCTACCATGGAGACACTGTTTAAAAATAAGACTCCTGATTTGCAAGTTTTCTTCCCCCCCAATATATATGAGCCAAGTAACCCTCTCCAGAATGTCAGTTTCATGTTCTTTCTTTTTTACTTTTGGAGGGAGGGGTTGTTTTGGAGGCCTTTTTTGTTTATGCTTTGAGAGACAAGATGGGTGAGTGATTATTGCCCGAGATCCAGTGCTGCTCTAGCTGTTGGAGTGATCTGTGGAGATGAAAGGCGGCATGGGGGCATGACAGTCAAATCCTGCACCTCTCCCTCCTCTGATTAGACTTGATCCCTCAAAACTCCAGAAGAAGAAGAAGAAGAAGAACACAAGAGCCACAGGGCAATTCTGGAACCTTCCAAAGCACCAGTAAAAACACAACAATAACAACAACAAAAAAATAAAAACGCAAGAAGATAATGTAAGGAGACTTCTAGAACATTTCTGAGGCAAAAACAAATGATCAGTGCGCTCATCGAAAATGAAAAGGAATTTTTACTTTTCATAATGTAAACCTGGATCAATTTTACACTGCCTTACTCTCCATTTACGATAAATTGCTCACATTAAATGGCTTTAAATGAGGGATGACATACATCTAAATAAGTATTTAAGCCATTCAATAATAATTATACTGGATCCTCAACAGTGACCTACTTTGGGAAATAACTTGCAAGATGCATGTTGCACCATTCTTTCTTTCTTTCTCTCTCTCTCACTCTCTCTCTTACAATGTGGTGGGGTTCTATGATGTTATAAAAGGAATCATGCTTTAATAGTGACATATAAATGTACTTGACATGCACTACTTATTGATACATTGGCAGTGCTAATTAAAAGCGCTAACAAGTGTCTGGTGACAGTCATCTGTAAGTAATTTTAAATGACAGTTCCCAGTAGATCAGTACACTTAGCCTTATCAGCTAACTAAAAGAGCTTTAGTAAAACACAGAGTAGCGCCACTCTGTTTAAGCAGTGACAGATGCAATTACTTACTGTATATGTGTTTTGTTGTTCCAGTCTTGAATCTTGAATTTTCCATTCAACTGATGTCTAGTATTATAAATTCACATGTCAACCACCATGTGCTAGGCTGTAAGATATAACCACCTTATGATGGTGATGATAATGAAAGGGAACAGCGCTAGAAACAGTCTGTGGACTGTGAACAGAGTTTCACAAATGATCATTTGAGGCAAATATTTGACACCGTTATAATGATTGCCCACAGATAAAACAACATTTTCCCAGCCCAATGTGCTAATTAAAACATTGGATAGAGGGCCTTGCACAAACACAGCCCTTTTAAACACCAGCCTGTCATCATAATCAAAACCAACCCAAAGAGCCTTTTTCTCTTGAATAAAAAATGAATGGCTCTCTCATACACAAACGGCTGTGGCACACAAAGAGGACTGGGTTTTGTCATTGATGTCTGTGGCTGAGGCTGCGTTGCTGTTTTTGCGGTTAGGAGCCGAGCGGCGTAACGGCCTCTGTAGAACACGCTAAGCTCTCCGTTTTTTCCCCTTTCTTTTTTTTTTTTTCGAAAGCGAGCCGAGGGGTCCGGAATGACAGATGGCGCCATGCCTCTGGAGCGTCACCATGTCTACAACATTTGCGACGGTTGACATGTTTACCCAGCGCAAATGCATCATCACATTTAGTTATTGGAGGCTGAGCCTCGGTACACAGTGTCACTACTGCTGGTGATACAATTTGCAGTGCATTGAGAGCCATGGCAGCATGTGCTGATATTTCAGTTTGATGGAAAGGGTCCACAATGGCTGGCATAAGCGACTGATTTATTTATCTGTTTATTAATTTTTTTTTTTCACCAAATTATCATGAGATATTCATGGTGCTACAAGAAGTTCTCACATACACCCTTACAGGCCTTCACTTAAACTAGACCATACCCAAGCTACCATGATTCCGTTCAGTGTTGGGTGTTAGCCTCCTCTGGCAGGCTGAAGGGGTGCTGGTGGGCATGGGTGGGGAGGAGCAGGGCTATGCTGTGCAGATGGCAGGCTGAGGAGGTGGGGGTGTAGGTGGGTTGGTGTGAGTAGGTGTGTGGGGGTACACGGCCAGCCCGTGTCAGATGGTGAGCCATGACGGCTTCGGAGCGAGGATGGTGGGTGAGATCCAGTTTGACAGTCTGTTCCGTTACAGTCCTGCACTATAAGCACATGGCAATAAGAGTGGCATCAGACTGAGCAAGTAAAAGCAGTACACCCACGTCAGCTCTGTTTTCCACTACTACCACAATCAGTCAACTTGGCCACTTGGTCCGTACATCCAAGAAACTTCACACACACGCACACACACACACACACACACACACACACACACATATATATATATATATATATATATATATATATATTCAATTCAATTCAACTTTATTTCGCCATGTATACAGATACTAGGAATTTATTTACACATATTTATTTACACAGTATATATTAAACCACATGCATTAAGTGAAAGTGCATGTGTGGCAGTCTGAACAAAATTAATAATGTAGACCCAGCTTAAAAAAAAAAAAAAAAAAAAAAAAACTAACTTTCACAGTGATGTGGGCTGTTGGATAAATACCAGTTGAAATAGCCAATGAGTCACATATTAAACTCCAAAAGTCTTAGTCAGATATAGAGTAGAATAATAAAGCTGAGATTCTAAATAAAACCACAGACGATGATTCACTGCCAGGGCTTCATAAAATCAGTTATTTTTTCTAGTCTTTTTTCATTAGTTCATGTTTACCTCTCACATGCTTCCATTTGTTTTTTTGCAAAGGCTGAGTGCTAACTTAATTTCCCCGTGAAAGATCTGTCAGTCACACCCTATAGAGATCTACACCTAACCAAGAACATGTTACCTCAAAGGGGATGTTTCTTTGGTTCAGGCTAAATAAAATAGAGGATGGCAATATGTAACTCTGTGTAATTATTTGAAATGATTTGTAATTCAGTATAATTACCGCAGATAGACATACTATGATCAGTAGTCCATACATAACATAACATGATAGCTTTCAAACTCAAGTGACACTGAGGTATCCTGTTCCCCCCAACAACACACACACACACACACACACACACACACACACACACACACACACACACACACACATTCCACGTAAATATGAAAGATGGTGTGTCCTAAATGACACTCTCCGGCGTCCTCTTAGTGTAGATGGATTTCTCGGTTAAGGATCTGACCTGAGCTACTCGCTGGCTGCCCGCTTCCCGGCGGGAGCAATCGGCCCCCTCTCTAGAAAGTAAATGCCAGCTTTGACTGCAGCCCTCACCTATAGTGTAGCAAACAGGTCAGGAGGTGTACGTGTGTGTCTGCAAAATCCCATTCAAGCCTAATGAGGAACCACATCAGGACAGATGGCGGAACATAGAACACAGTCCCTTTGTAAACCCAGGAGTCACCTTTCCTTTTTGTATGGGTTGACATGTGTTTTTAAATCACAAGGCACGTCCAGGGATTTTACGATGGTGGAAATTTATGGCACGCCCTTGAGAGAGGCCAGATATTTACTGTCCTCGGAGTTGAACTTGATCCACAAATATGAAACCTGAGATCGAGGGGGAAGTAAAATGGAAAGAGCAAAAGTGTGATGATATCACTGTCCCACCCATGCCTTTTGTGTTTAATGGTTGTGCATCAGTAAATGGCTTCATTGTTAATAGTGACGTTAACAATTTCCTTATGTTTAGTAGTGATGACATTAGTCATAATTGCGCTAATAAATTAAATCAAATTGCAATCATAAGAGGTTGCAGGCACGAATCATAATAAATTATAGTTTATTATATTATATTAGCTAACATTATATATTATATTAGCTAACATTATAATTGGGGTCATGGTACAACAAAAGAAAGTCTGATAAGTGCATACATGTATAAACACATCAACACTCATAACATGGCTGCTCATCTGGCTTTTTGGCCCCCTCTGTACCAAAAACAGCTGCATAGCTTCTCAGTATGACCTCTGGTATTTCATGAAGAACTACTTCTCCATAATAAGAAATAACCACCAGCGAAACAGCTGCATTTAAAAAAAAAAAAAAAAAAATGTAAAAAAGGACCTTTTTTTTGTATGTTTGGAAAGCAAAGTATCGTGTTCTGATGTTGCGCCAATGAGCCTCCCCTCCAGAAGAGCAGATGAGATGAGCGAGGAGGAGGCCGGCTGCCTTGTTGTTTTGATTGCAGCTGCTGCATCAAACAATATGCTCATCCTTATTGCCACTGGCATAAGCTACATTTTGGAAGACAAAGCAAAAAAACACAGCCAGCGTATCCGCTTGACTGCTTCAACTTTTAAACTTCACGCCAGCTGAAAGTTATTTGGGTGATTTCAGCAAAGGCTGTCAGATGCACTCGATGATTTGCTCTGGAGGAAGAAAGGGATGGAGGATAAAGGATAAAAATGTCTAATGGATTCGTTAAAGGTGTATTATTGAGCAGTTTGTCTCACCCTCCCCTTTTTTCATGCTCCATTCATTCAAGCAGCTGTGTTGCATTGAACGGGCAAACTGGAACTTCTCCAGGAAAGCACAATTCTGGCACCATTCACCATTCAAACACGCAAAAAAAGGAATGAGGTGGAATTCAACCAAAAGGCATCTCTTCTATTCCCTTTCTACTACGCCCCCCCCCCACCCCAATTCCTGTAACCAAATCCCTCCTGCCTCCTCCTCCTCTCCCCCTCTCTCATTCTCTGTGAGATGTCAGACACGTACCAACACAGTGCATTACAGGGCGGCACACTGCCCATTACTTAGGGCTGGGGGCTAACAGTCGGATTGGCCCAGTGCCAAGCACACAAGCGCATTGTCTCCAGAACATCCCACAGCCTCTCAAGCAAGCTACGAGGCTCTAAGTGTCAGTTCAGTGGACACCTCTGGCGTAGCATACAAAAGTTACGGTGACCCATGCCGTTTTGATATTTATGTTTGTAAAATAATTTGAATTATTAATATTGATAAAATGGCAATGACGTTTTATCAATTTTTGATAGTGAAATGGCGTTTGTAACAAACGGAAGTTTGGGAGGAGCATGACGGAGTTTGCCACGCCTCCTTCAATCAGACAGGTTATTTATTCGCCTCCTTCAATCAGACAGGTTATTTATTCGCAGTCGGCCTCTACCTGCCGAAGTTGCAGCATCGGCGTCACTCCGCTTGCAAGGAGAGCTACTCCGCGGACCATCTTTGATTAGAGCAGAGTTGGATGTAGGATCGATTGCCCTCGTTTCGCAAGGAAAGCAGACCTACGTCGCCTTCTCCAACAATCAGTTGATCTTTCCTCTCCTACTATAGCCAATCAACCGAGAACCAGTGCCGCAGCGCGGAGCTCCGTTCCTCCGTCATCATCTCCCGCCGGCACGAACCGCGTTCGAGCCCGCGTTTTCCCCCAGCCAGGGACCGCATCCCTGGTTCTCCCTCACCCCTCTTTCCCTGGATTGGTGCCACCACCCTATAGGCTGCCATATCTGCATCTCATCTGAGACCATGTCTACATAAAATAGTAATACAATATAATCTATGAGGTGATCACAAAATGTATTTAAGGGAGCATTGTTTTAACTCAATGCCAGTGTTGGCCGTGAGGCAGCTGATACACAGGAGCTGTTGCTCTGTCGCTTATTGCCAAGAGGACAAGGAAGGAATTTTTCTCCTTTAAATGTCTGGGACTTTTTTCGCCTTCCTCTGTGTTCATTGAGTGTCAGCATATTAAAGCCCTTCCCTAGCTGACCAAGGGAGCACCTGCACCTGCGTGTAGCTCTGCTGTTCCTCGGAATCCTCTCTAATGTGTTGCTGCTCATCACTTCTCTTGCCATTATAGCAGCCTATTTTAATTGCGTAGGCCTTACTAACCTACTAAACATTGGAGTGCATTAGATGTTGAACTTCACAACCGTGTGTTTTTGGGCTGTCATTTTCAACATCTACTCTCTCCTGCAGCCCTCTATACAATTTGGCTAATTAGTTTTCATCGCATGGAAAGATCCCCCCTCCAGACTACGGATGCTCCGTTACTTGCTTCTGGTTTCAAACGCAGCTCAACGCTGTTCTAACGCAAATCGGAATCCCAGCAGGCCGTTAGGCTACATATTTTATAGTGCAGCCACCAACGCGGCAAATAACGGCCTGTCAGATCAAACGCTCAAAACTCTCGCCCGTGGTCCTCCAACGCCTATCACTCTTATATCAGATCAAGTCTCTCTGATCTGAGGGAATTAGCGCACCTCGCGCTCTCCCGTCAAATTTGTTCGCGTGGTCCTGGCTATGGGGTCCCTCATCTTTAACACATTTTTTGGGGTGTATTGCGGAATCCTGCACGATCCCGCAAATCACTTCAGGACCCTGGCCAGAGACTTCGCCAAACATGCTTTTCTATTATGCTATTATATCTGTTTGCAAATTACGGAATGTGAACTAGTGAAATATGGTTTACAGTTATGGTGAATATGGTTTAAATGTACGTAATTCTAAGTGTTAGAACTGTCTGGCCGTCTGATTGACGGATATCCATTATAGGGGGACACCTTTGGCCAGGAAGAGTGGAAGTGGCAAACAATTTTTCAACTGTGTGAATGCGATAGAGGCTTTTTTTATTTTGAGTAAAAGGTGAATTAATAAACTACTCTATATTCTAAGACGTGCGTTGTCCGGAGTCATCCGCTCTCAGAAGCGGTCGCCAAAAAGCTGCCACTACAACCCACAAAATAACGGGTAATACACGAATGTCTCTTACTGAATGTTGACAATCTGAATCCCCCCACCCCCATTGTTTTTTTCAAGTTCATTGAGGGTAGTCCTCCTTTTCACTGAAGCCGAGATACCACAAAAACAGACTCTCCCAACATACAAAAGCTATCCAAATGATGAGGACATACACCAGAAATCATCCCCCTGGCCCCAGTGAGCCAGCCAAAGGCTGCTGAAGAGCGGCCGTAACTCAGATGGGGCTCTTTTGCACCATGTTGACAGTTTGTGTTTTGGCAATTAAGCCCACACAGCCAAATACTGTGCGTGTTGAAATCCTTCGTTACGATGCACTTCTTACTACAGAGAGCAGTCAGGCCAAATTGACACTGATTTAGATTATAGAAATGTAAAAAGGTGTAATTGTGTTGCTTTTGTTCTGTGATTTCTTATTGTGATGTGAAGAAATTACTTTTCCAGGAAGCCATTACATCTGCGGTAGTCATGCTGTCTCAAAGGTAAAAGGCCTTCTGTGATAAACAACAGCAGCTGGGAAGTGCTTGGTTATCACACTCTTCCGAAATGTTACTGATATATCCCCACAACATCTCACTTCTTTCAGATTTTTTCTTTTATTATTCACATACCCAGACACACACACACACAAATAAAAACAGTAGCAAAGACCTGTTTTCCTGAACAAAAAACAGGAAAAACAACCAAGGGGGTGACACATTAGTGTTCACTTTCTACTCAAATCACATGCCTGAATGTTGCTGTCCTGTTCCTTCAAAAAAAGGAAAGAATGAGAGTAAATGGATGGCATGGTACACCCCTCGAGCAACAATTATGGTGTCCAGCAGCACTCCTCTCTGACCACCAATGATCCCATTCCACTGCAGTATTCCTAACCTGTCATTTTGAATCAGATCTGAAGCTGCAGAGTTGGGAGCTCTCAAGTTAAAAAAAAAAAACCTTAAAAAAAAACCTTCCCTTTTCGCCCTCACCAAAAGCCCCTCTCCATCTGTGCTCAATCTACACAGACGTCGTATATTCCATATGATATCTGGCATCACTACTGGGGCCTGGACTACGAAGCGCGGTTACTGGCTTATCTGGGTAACTTCGAGAGTAACTTGATCACGTGTGGCGTAACTTCCCGATTAGCCTGTACTATGAAAAGTGGATAGGTTTTAACCGAGGTATGCTGCCATGGCAATTTACGCTGCATCTCAAACCTGCTCCGAGCAGGTAATGTTCTTGGTTAACCCGAGGTTTCCGTTTAACCACACCCTTTATAAGTACCACCCCTCCACCAACAACTTGTCTGCGTACCTGGATGATCCATACGACATTGGAGCGCAAATCGTGAGGGGCTCTCTTACAGGGCGAGGGTTTTTAGAGACCGCCAGAATCCGCTGACATTACCGGACGATATTCTTTATGAAAGATATAGATTCTCAGCCAAGGGAATTTGTTATCATTGTCAGCTGATCGAGGCAGACGTCTCTAAAGTCACCCGCCGTAGCAATGCCCTTACGATAGAGCAGATACTGTGCCTTTCGTTGAGATATTTTGCCAGTGGACAATTATTCCATCAGTGATGCTGAACATCTGAGCAAGAATACTGTATGTCCGAAAATAAATCGGACATACAGTAATAAATTAAAATCACCATTTTAACATAAAACTTGAATGTCATATTACCCTGCACATAAAGGCTGCACATTTCCACAACACCAGGATCCGACCGAATGCCTCCCTCAACCCCCTTCATAATCGGCCTTCCACTATTATTTGCTAGGCCTGCTGTAAAACACTCTGGTGCCTTTCCTCCTACAGTAGTGTTCAAAGACACCTTTTTCTTGTTAGCTGTAAAACAGAAGCCAAGTGAACGCTATAAGCATACAACATATTTTGATAATTAAGAAATATTAATGCAAGCTATAACTATATAAACCTACCATTCTGAATAATGTTTTTGTGTTTCATTTTCACCTGCTGCCATGTGTGTTTGGCCATTCTTAACCATTCAATTATCCTTATTAATCTATATGCCAACTTCTGAATTGTGTTGCATCTGTAGGCCTTTTTATGAACTCAAAATAGGCTATTTAATTATTTCAACTAATTTCAGACATTCCTCAAGCTAATCCTCCGTAATACTTAGAGGAACATGTGGAAATAAAACTTTACTTTTAGTCATTTAGGCTACCCGATCTGCAATACGTTGCCAACAGCCTTGCCTTGCTTTGTTTGCTGCCGACGTATTTGATTTTTGTCGTAGAGTGGGTTTTAATTCCTCATAACTTGTCATAATAATTGTGCATTCCTCATCTGTAGAATAAGGTGATCGCGTCATCATTGAAAGTGGTGACTTGCGCTGCAACCCGCCCCTTTTATGTGAACGCGCAGAAACTCCAATTAGGTTAACCCCGGTTCAACAAATCAACTTTATTTATTAAAGCTTTTTGTTCACGTTACAAACATACAACAATACAACCCCAAGGCACAAACAAAACAGATCACAGTACACTAATACTGCATTATATCACATTGCCCTAGCACTACAGCACATCACTAAGAAGCACATGAAATAAAAATAAATAAATAAATAAATAAATAAATAAAATAAATAATAATAATAAAAAAAAACAATTAAAATATATAAAATAATAATAACAACAAAAAAAATAGGCAGGGGGCTCAATATACATTTCTTAATCTTTCCAGCCATCCATTTCAATATTATTGTTTTAAAAAAAAAATAGGAAAAGATATTCCAGACCTTCCAAAATTTGTCTAGTTTGTTTTTATACAGTAGTGTAACTTATCTTCTCCAGAGCAAAGTAAAAACACATTCCCTTCAGCCATTGTGCTATGGCACAAGCTGTCTCCGTCTTCCACACACAGGCTATACAGCGTTTAGCCTCCAAAAGACAGATCTTCACAGATCTTACACTGCTAGAGGAGGCCAATTCTTCTGGATAGATTTGCAATAAACATATTTTTGGGTTAAGGGGTACTTCCTCACCAATTATTTTGCTGATAGTCTCTAACACCTTCTTCCAAAAGGCTAATATTTGCGGGCATTCCCACATGCAGTGAAACAAGAGGCCTTTTTGGTGCTTACATTTAAAGCAGGTGTCGGGAATGTTAGAATTGAAGCAGTGCAACTTGGCTGGAGTGATGTAAAGTCTAGTCAACCATTTGTATTGTAGCAGTTTAGAGTTTGTGTTTATGGTTTGTATTTGAGCTAAACTACATGCTTCTGACCACTCTACTTCAGTTATGTTCTCCTGTAAGTCGGCCCTCCAAGCTTGAAAGATGTTCTGTGAGGATTCTGTGGAGTTACTTACAAAGAGGTTATACAATAAAGAAACCTGACCCCTGGCGTACAAAAAGTTCTGTGTAAATCTTTCTAAAGTAGAGAGAGGAGGCATTGTCAAACTATTACATTGCCTGCTCAGTATAAAGCTTCTTATTTGCAAATACTTAAAAAAAGGAATTGTTTTGCAGGAATTGCGTGTTTTGATTTAAGTTCTGCAAATGACATTAGAACATAGCTATCATTATACAGGTTAGAAATTTTAGCTATACCCTGTAATGCCCATATTTTAAATCCTGGGTCTGCTCTACCAGGTTGGAAGTCCTTGTTACCAAATATAGGGGAAAACTGAGACAACCTGAAATCCTCTCCCAAATATGAACTAACTGTGAACCAGGTTATTAGAGTGTTTTTTAAAAAAGGTTTTTTGTCTGTTTAATTAGCTCTTTTTTATTTGCAGAGTATATGTATAAATTAGGGGGCATACCAGTTCGGTGAGATTCTATTGGAACCCAGGATGGCGGATGAACCTTTTCAAAGTAAAACATTGCTGCTCTGCTTTGAGCTGCCCAGTAATACCACTCCAGGTTTGGTAACTGTAATCCACCTCTATGTATGGTACAGTAGGTATAACAGAGACAGCCTGAGCCTAGGACACCTGTTGTTCCATATAAAGTTTGAGAAAAGCTTTTTGACAAAAGGAAAAAAAGAAGGTGGAGGAGAAAGGGGAATGGACTGGAAAAGATACAAAAACTATATAGACATCTTAAGAACATTCACACGACCAATCATAGATATGGGAAGTTTTGTCCACCTGTTCACAAGCTGAGTAACCTTATCCAGCATGGGGTTATAATTATTTAGGGACAATTTTATCAATTGTAGGAGAAATCGCAATACCTAGGTATGTAAAACCCTGTGTTGAGACCTGAAAGGGAGTACAGACTGGAGGATTTTTTGTCTCGCTTTGATTCATAAACAATTATCACTGATTTGGAGTCATTAATCCTGTAACCCGTAAAAACACCAAAAGACCTAATCAGATCCAGTAATGTGGGCAGAGTATGTTTCAGATTAGAACAGAACAAAATGATATCATCAGCATATAGAGCTATACGATGATCGAAGTCACCAATCCTTATTCCCTCTAAATTGGTACTCTTTCGAATTGCCATAGCCAATGGCTCAATAGCCAGGACAAACAATAATGGAGACAAGGGACAACCTTGTCTCGTTCCTCGCTCCAACTGAAAAGGCTGAGAAGTCATTCCATTAGTTACAACTACAGCCTGTGGATCAGCATAGAAAGTCTAACCCAGCCCAGAAATTTCGTCTTTAAACCAAATCTTTGCAGAACATCAAATAAATATTGCCACTCCACTCTGTCAAAAGCCTTTTCGGCATCTAATGACAGAATGGCATTATCCTTACAACCAGATTTCTCAAAGATGACATTAAGCACTCTTCGAACATTGTGAAAGCCCTGTCTTCCCTGGACAAAGCCGTTCTGGTCAGAGTGTACCATCCTAGGTAGAAGTATTTCTAATCGTCTCGCTAACACCTTACACAAAATCTTAAGATCACTGTTAAGGAGAGAAATCGGTCTGTAGGACCCACATCGAGTAGGTGGTTTCCCTGGTTTTAACAAAAGTGATATCATTGCCATATTAAGAGAAGGGGGGAGGGAACCACTGTCCAATGATTCATGATACATCTCAAGTAGAGGAAGGTATTAATTTATCTTTAAAGACTTTATAAATTTCGATGGGGATCCCATCCAGTCCAGGGGCTTTCCCCCCATTCATGCTGGCTATAGCTTCACACAATTCCTCAGCATCCAGGTCAGATTCTAAAGCCTCCACTGTGTCTCCCCCCAGGGTGGCAAAGTGTAGAGAGTCCAAAAACGCTTTCTGTTTTTGTATAAGCTGTAGTGCTGAATAATCTGTGGAGTACAAGTTTTTTTTTAAACTGTCCTAAAAAGAATGTTCTAAAACTTACTGTTTACCATGTCTCATTGATGTCCTGTAATGTATAGCTGTAGCTGGGTCACTTTGGTCTGCAGACCTTCCTGGTCATTTTTTTCAATTGCACTTATTGCTCTGTCGGCTTCTGCTTGCTTAAGACGCCAGGCTAAAAGCCTACCGGCTTTTTCACCTTGTTCGTAGTAAGATTGCCTCAGTCTCATCAAACTTTTGGTTGCTTTGTTTGTTGATAAAACATTATATTTAGCTCTTTGCTCATTAAGCTCTTTAAATAATTATTGGGAGGGGGATTTAAAGTAGTCTGTTTCAATAATCTTTAATTTTTTTTTCTAATTGTTCCACCTCCAGTCTCCAAAATTTATGTTTAAAGCTAATAAAGCTAATCATCTGACCTCTCAAAAAAGCTTTAAAGGCATCCCATCGTATAGTAGCAGATGTCTCGTTGGTATTATTCACAAAGTAGTAATCAATTTGTAGTCCAATATATTGAATAAATTCTGGGTCTTTCAGCCAAAAGGACTGAAGACGCCATCTAGGGGAACTGACAAAAGATTTGGGAAAACTCAGTACGAATGAAACTGAGGCATGATCAGAGATCACTATACTATTATACCAGCCATGTGAAATTGTGGACAATAAAGTGGCTGAGACTAAGAAGTAATCAATTCTAGAGAACGTCTGACAAGTGCTTGAGTAACAAGAAAATGTTAACTGACCAGAATTGTTCCGTCTCCACAAATCAATCAAATTGAAATCAGTAATAATTTGCAGCAACTCCCTTCTGGTCTGGTTGTGAGAGGCATCCATCCCTGTGGATCTATCCAATTCGGGTTTTAGGGTACAATTGAAATCCCCGCCTATAATGTAACTACCCGGTAATTCAGCTAAAGTTAAGAACAGGTGTCTGAAAAACGATGGATTGTCATCATTTGGCCCATACAGGTTAACTAGATTGAGTTTTACAGAGAAAATTTCACACTGAATAATAAGATACCTGCCAAGCTTATCTTCAGTGACATCTATAAGATGAAAAGGCACTGAATTATGTATCAGAGTTAGTACCCCACGTGAGTGTGAACTGAATGAGGCTGAAAAAACACGACCTGGCCATCTCTTCCTTACTCTAACTATGTCCTTTGGAGTCAAGTGGGTCTCTTGGAGAAACACTATCCTAGCCTTAAGTTCCTTGATTCTGCTCATGACTTGTTTTAACTTGACAAGCTTATTTAGACCCCTAACATTCCAGGATGTAAACTGAAGATCATGTAACATGCTGCAATATTGAATAGTCTGGAGGCATTAATGTTAAATTAGTTGTTGAGCCAAAGTAAAATGTAATAAACAAAAAAGCAAAATACGTGCCTATAAACATGTACAACACTATGTGTATTTCCCCAAACGAGATGCACAAACCCACCCACAGTTCAAACTTAACAGGGAACATTATGGAGCTTCGCTGGTCCACCCATGCCCATATCACGGTGAGGAACAGCATACCAACTGAACTACACAGAGCCCCAAAAGTATCAGAAAAGAATACTTAAAATTATATGCAGTCAAATAGTCTCAATTATTGATTTCGCGATATTCAAACAGTCCACAAATCATTTGTTACCTGGCTTGATTGCAGTCCGCGAAAAAAAAAAAAAAAAAAAAAAAAAGGAAGTAGCCCATTCAGTCAAAGTTCAGATCAGTCTGTCGTCTCCGTTGTCCCGGCCTCCAGAGTAACGTTAATGTCGTCAGCCTTCAGCCCTTGCACGAACTCCTCCGCACTCGACGCCGAGTCGAATGTGTGTCGCCTTCCCTTGACGGTGATTAGTAGTTTAGCTGGGTGAACTATTCCATAGCGCACATTTGGGCAAGAAAAGGCGGCCAGTTGTTTCTTCACTGAGTCAAACATTTTCCGTCGCTTAACCAAATCAGATGAGAGATCAGGGAAGAACATAATCCTCATACATTACTCAACATACTCCTGGCAGCTTTCATAACCCGCTCTTTGTCAGCGAAGTTCAGAAATTTCATTACCACCACCCTGGGACGCACAGAGGATCGGTCGGTCTCGTTCGTTCTGCCTATTCGATGCACCCTCTCAATGGATATGGGCCCAGGTCGAATGTGTTCACTCAGCACCTCAGGAATCCATTGTTCAAGAAAGGCACCCATATTACCCCCCTCTTTCTGCTCAGGAAGACCAACCAATCTGAGATTGGAACGACGAGCACGGTTCTCTAAATCGTCAACTTTGAGCACCAGCTCCTCCAGGGCAGTTTTCATACTAGTGGACTGTGCTCTGAGGGAGTTAATGTTATCTTGATTAGTGCCAATTCTCTCTTCAGCTTCTGTCACCCGTGCTGACACTGCCTTCAATTCGCCTTGTAACCCTTGAATAGCGCCAAGCAGATTATCAAATCTCGATACAAAATCTTCCTTCATTGTCTGAATGGCGTCGAGAATCTCATTTTGGCTAGCTATGTTCAAGTTACTAGCATCTGGGTTTGCTAGCTGTGCGGGGCTTGATGGGGCGTCTTCGTCGTCTTAGGAGGTTTGACTTGCTTTCCTGGCATTTTAGCTTGTATTTCGTTGTAGACACCGGAGTTAACTGTTAACTGAGGCTAAATATAGTTTCAAAAGACTACCTGGCTGCTATTTTCCAAACTTTACATGGAGGAGCTCGGTCATGCGTCCATCTAGCACAGCGCCATAATCGGAAGTCCCACAAATCAACTTCTTAATCAGCGTCGTAGTACCGATTAACACCACTTAAGATAACCAGGTTTTGTCAACCCCGGTTTAACAAAGTAAGCCTGGGTTGCATCTGGGTAGGTTAAGCTCCCTTCCTAGTACAGGCAGAGACTTTCTAATGAGGAGACACAGCACTCAAAAAATCCTCCATAGAAATGCATGGGGTTAGTTTGTAACGCCAATATGGCAGTTGTCTACGGATATCACACCCCTTCCGCGGCAAAACGTCGACATGTGAATACATTGAGCCAATCATGTGCTGTGTTGTGAATACATTGAGCCACTAATGTGGTGTGTTGTGAAGACATTATGCCAGTCATGTGTTGTGATCCCGCCGCCGGAGCAAGATTGGTGTCGTGAAGCCTTGCGCACGCGCATTTCTGCTGAAATAGATGCCCGATAAGTGCCCAAAAAGCGTTGCAATATGGCCGCCGAATGGAGGGACTTGCCTAAAAGGACTTTGGTACAGGCCCCTGCAGTAGAAACATAAGGTCAAGGTAAAGCCACCTGGTAGCACAAAGTTTTTACAAGACTCCATGGGACCTTTGATTGACTTGCAAGGACACAGGTTGGGCATAATTCAAATCAACAGCTGTTTAAATGATACGCTGAATGATAATACATGCACACAAGGCGAAGGCGCCTTCCGTCCTCTGACGGATGGTGCGGGGGGATAAAGACAGCTGAGATGGCGCTTAAAAAAAACAGACGATCGTGCCGTCCTTCATTTTTATTTGACTTCATAAATGATTCCCTCCTTTCCCCCCGCTGCTGAGAGACTTAAAAGTAGATCTGCGTTTAATCTCCGCCTGACAGTCTGGCTAACCCGAATGGCCTTGTCATGTTTAAAAGAGAAAGACTTGATCAGCGCCTCTTGCATATACATGAAGGGCAGCTCGCAGAAGCACCGACGCCACTGGCTCCTCGCTCACCGAGGTTTCTCCCATCTCCCACTAAAGGCCTCCTTTCAAAATACACCCCAGATGGGTTCTAGGTAGTGTGTGTGTGTGTGTGTGTGTGTGTTGTGTTTATTTGTTTATTTATGTGCCCAGTGGTGATGTACAGTAAATCCCATATGCCATCAGTGCGAACCTAGCGGATTAGCACGACTCTTAAATCAGATAAGCCCAAACAGAGGAGGGTCGGCGTGTGAATTACAACCAGAGCAGGAACGCCACCGAGGTGGAAATCATGTCTCCACCAACAGGAGCAGGGCGAGTGCTAAAAACACCACCTCTATAGCCTGGAAATATGTCATTACACTGCTTTTATTTTCAATGCTGGAGTGAGTGCGCTTAACACAACAATCCATAGAACATAAAGGTAGGCCTTGTTAAAAGCATTTGACATTATTTGGTGGTATTTATACTTTAAGTGGAGTGAATCTAACTTGTTCCTTTTCTCTTTGGTGGTACTATTGCATGCGTTTCACTCTCTTTTGAGATTTGAAATCATTTGTATTCTGTCTTCATATGGTTACTGCTAGACTGATTACAGTTGAGCAGTTATATGTTAAGTAATTAGGCATACCATAATTGCTTGATATAAGAGAGTGCATTTTCACACATAAATTGATTAAGAGTTATTACCAGAACATTAATTTTGAAATTATATCACTAATAGTTTAATTAGGAACCCTTGTACAAACATTTTCATATCTACAGTATGTTGTTGGTAAACAAAACATTACAAGTATTATCAAGTGAATACGATGTGATGCATATCTCCCCTCATGTTTTCCTGTGAGGATCTTTAGAACAGCTATAACTATGGTGAAACCAAAATCACTGCATGATTATTGATACAGATAAGCATCCCATTTCATGCAACACAGGCACGGTTTAATGTGTTAGTGGAACGCCTTTTGAAGATCATTATATGGACTCCCAACTACACTGAGAGATGTAAGGGGATCTGATAATGTCGGCCAGATCATTATTATGCGAGAGCCTAGTTATTCATCAAAAAAGGGAAAAAAAAACAATTCTCTACGTGTCCTACAGCTAGCACCTCACATTATGATAATGATAATATAGACATCAGGGCAGGGATGGTAAAGATATTCATGCAATGCACATTGCACTTTCACACACACACACACACACAAGGTTTTATGAAAGTGAGGCGTCTATATTTTGGGGGATTGGAGTCGGGGGTTTGTGTGCTGTGTTTATTTAGATGTAATAAAGTGCGAACCTGAGCTGATCCCACATATGCCAAGCTCCAGTAAATACCAGCAGTCACCACCACATCTCCCTCTTTCTCTTTCTCTCTCTCTCCAAACAACAGACATTTTCAAGACGTGTGAGCAAACACATTGAGTACAGGCCGACCCTGAGAAATCTCACATCTCCAACAGCGGGAAGAACGTTTCGGTAACACTTTACGGTAAGGGTACATGGATTATCATGATTTCATGCATGAATTAATTCATGATTACGTATTACTTCATTCCTTAATATCTCATGAATCATCAGGAATTTACATGAGTTCATAGTCTGCCATTCATAACCTCATACATGAACAACACATCAACTAAAGCATTAAGTATGGTGAGCACATCATTATGATTTATTAAGAATGATCATGATTTCTTTTTCTGCCAAAAATGTTGTCATCATTACTCAAATTCTGATTTGAACACAACTTGTGCAGTTCTCTAAACACATGCCATTGTTCACACTTTAGTTGAAGGGCCATAAACATAATTAACCTGACATACATGTGATCATGATGATCATGCTTAAGAAATGATAAATCATAATGATGTACCCATCGTACCTTATGCTTTAGTTGATGTGTGTTCATGCATGAGATCATTAATAAGAGACTATGAACTTATGTAAATTTCTGATGATTCATAAGATATAAAGGAATGAAGTAATGCATAAATCATGAATGAATTCATGCATGAATTCATGTTAATTCATGTACCCTTACCGTAAAGTGTTACCAAAGTTTCAAGGTCTCTCGGCTCAAAAAAAAAAAAAAAAAAACGGTATGTTTGGGCAACATATGAATACTAATAGGCTACTATGTCTTCAGACAGCACAAGCTGTCTACGGCTGATACAGATACTACAAGGGAGATGTAGGTGATATTTAAAGATTGATACAGAGAGAACGAAATAGTGTGTGTGTGTGTATGCGCTACTATGTAAGAGCTATAGTTTGGCTAATTCCTCTCCTTTGGTGTGTCTCTCTGCCTCAATGGAAGGGTCTCTGGTTGAGCCATCGAATACCACACAGTAGCATTGCCATGGGTCCATTCACACCCCTGCCGGTGCATACCTCCACATTACCATTAGCTTGAGCCCATGTTGTCCTATACCTCCACATTAGCTTGAGCCCATGCTGTGCCATACCTCCACATTACCATTAGCTGGAGCCCATGCACCTCTGTCTTGCCATCTGATGGAGCTGATGTTGTCAGATACCTTCACATTACCATCTGATGGAGCTTGTGTCACATCGAGGTGGATGTTACGGGCCATAAAGAGGTCATGGATGGTGGCAGAGGGAGATTTCAAGGAGGGTGTATGTGGGAGAGACAGAGAGAGAGAGAGAGACTGGGAAAAAGGGAGATAGAAAGAGGGAGGGAGGGAGAAAGAGAGTGAGAGAGAGCTGTAGGGGGGAATGGGAGGGCGGGCGGGCAGCGCATGCAAGAGCTGCTCCCCGTCTGCCTGAGTTACCTCTGTGCCCTCATGCATCACTGCACCCATTAGTCGAGCCTCCATTCCCCTGTTGGGCCACCACTAGTGAGGGAGAGGGAGTGGGGCTGGGAGAGCGAAAGAAGCACACATGCCTGGGGGCTAACAGCCTGTAGTCACTGGCTCAGCTAATGCAGGCGCATTTCAGCACTTGCCCCGTGCTTGGAGAAAGAATGTTATTTAGCGGTGGCAATGTGCGCTTAGCTGCTCACTCACTGGCATGGTGAAATTGACTCCCCTGCCCACCTTCACATTCCGAAGCGGCACACGCCGCCAGAGACTCGGAAAAGCACATGGACACACCAGCTCCAGACAGGCTCCTCTACAGTTTCCTCATATGCATCCTGACAAGCTGTCAAAAATCACAACACATTGTTTCCGCTGGCTGGTGATTATAGCCAACAGAAGATACAAGACAAACTGTGCTATGTGTCACATCAGATCGGCTAACGTTGTTGATTTCAGGAAGTTCTGGACACTTTGACTGATCATCCTTTAACTAGACGTCTGCACATGCATTCCATGACACAAGACACACCTACACACACAACTACCAAACACAATGTATGTTGCTATATATGCAAATCTATACATTTGATAAATTGTGTGGTGGATGGTCATATTTCTCATTTCTGGACTCTATTTTTAGTGTCACTTGAGGGTAACTAAGCCTTAAAGAGTGAGCGATACAACAATGCCCCCTGAATCTTAAAAGAGCTGGTTTGTTTGACCTGTCTTTATTCATTTTATTGAAGCTAAATACCTACATTCGGTTGGCATTTACCTTCCTGGGTGCGTGCTCGTGATAAGGACAGAGAATGACAATCTCCTGAGCGTCTGTGAGTTTTACCCAAACAGCTGCTGCCAGCTCTGGATCCGACTTGGCCCTGATCCGGACCCCGAGTGGACAGAGCCTCGCCAGACCCGTTCCACGGTCGGCCAACGTACCCAGCCTGCACAAAAGAGGGGTTTGAGTCGATGAGCTCCAACTTTTGAGCTCCAATTTCCTGCCTTTTCTTCTGCGGCGTGGCGATGGCTTTGTGTGTCGTCCACCCTCCTCCACCCGCACCCGCCTCATGAATAGCCACGGCTACATGTAAGTGGAGTAGAGAGATGCAGCACAAAACGGTGTGAGCGGTGAGGACAATGAGAGCTGACGCGAGACTAAGACTTCAGAGAGTGTGTCCAGGCTTAGAACTTGCACCGGCACCAGCAGTGCGGTTACAATAGGGTTTAGACTTAACCTTACAGGGTAAAGTCATTTTTAATCCTGAACCTACTTAAGAATAATTTGTTTACTTGTTTTGTCAGAGAAAATGTGTTGAAATGTACAGAGGAGAAAAACAAAGGAAAATGCATGCTGTGTCTCCACAGTAGACAATTATGTTTTTATTTGATGAACTCACTGACATGGTCCTCATCGATAAGCGGATTAATTGGTTGTTGTTAGTGGCCATTTGATGCAATGACCACATGATTGTAATCTTGCACAAGCAATGCAATTACTGTTGAAGCGAAGAGGTAAAATAAAAAAAGATAATTATCTGTGTAAGTGTGTAAGTTGATATTGATTTATGGTAACAATGTTTTGGCTTGTTGGTGTGACTAATTAGGAGTTTCCTTGTGGCACTGACCCCTCTGTTTTCCAACTCAGTAAACTCCAGGCGCTGTGATCCACAGGAGTCCAATAGACTACACAGCACACAAACACACACGCACACTGCACACATACACACATACACACAAGCACAAACACACTGCACATATACACACACACACACACACACACACACTGTACACACACACAGTCACTCTTGCAGTTGGGGCGAAGTCGTGTGACATTTAAACAATGGCCAGCCACTGCGGTGCGGAGCGGGTGGCGCAGGCGACAGGCCCCCTCTGAGGCATTCGGAAAGAACCAAGGCTAATTATTTCCCACCACCGCAATGAAAGCCGAGCCGGAAAGTGCCTCATTTAGGCGGGCAAATTGGAAGAGCTTTTGTTTGCAAGCTCACAATTCAAAGGCAGCAGACGGTTTTAATGCCGCCCGACCGCAGTCAGGTAACAGATGCTTAGTTTGCACATGGGGAGTTGAATTTGTTTAGGCATATTAGCCAAGTAATTGTCTTTGGAGGCAATCTGTCCTGTATTGCCTATCTATTTATCTATCTATTTGTCCTTCTCTCAGACTGTCTGCTGTGAAACTACACACGAAAGCCTCACTTTGTTAAGAAAATGCATATGACTTACAAAACATACCCTTAAGACAACCCCTGAAATGACATGGGGGGCGATAAAGGTTCACGATTTCCTTTTTGCAGTTGCCACTGTTTGGACTTGGCGAGTTAAGCCCTCTTTCAAGTGGAGCCAGGGGAGAGAATTGAGGGTAAGCCTGCTGGGAGAGAGAGTCAGCACGGCTGGCATTACCCTACTGTCAGATCCCATCAACACCAATGGAGATGGAGGGGAAAGAGAGAGAGGGGTGTGCGGAGATGGATATGGGGTGGGGTGTGGTGGGGTGGGACGAGCAGCAGCAGTAGCAAGCAGATCAGGGCTCACTGCTGTACTGAGCACTGCGGCTGGGGTTTGCAAAGCCTTATACAGTAATGCAAAATGTAGTCACTCGTGCGTGCGTAGATTTAAACACACACACACACACACATACATGCATACAACCATGGGGCAGCCGTGGCCCACTGGTTAGCACTCTGGACTTGTAACCGGAGGGTTGCCGGTTTGAGCCCCGACCAGTGGGCCGCGGATGAAGTGCCCTTGAGCAAGGCACCTAACCCCTCACTGCCCCTCGAAATTGCTGAAGCAGGCAGCTCACTGCACCGGATTAGTGTGTGCTTCACCTCACTGTGTGTTCACTGTGTGCTGTTTGTGTTTCACTAATTCACCGATTGGGTTAAATGCAGAGACCAAATTTCCCTCACGGGATCAAAAAAGTATATATACTATACTATACTATACTATACTACTACTACAACCACACACACACATGTACACAAGCACATGAACACACAAACACACACACACATCCTGCACACATATACGATTCAGTGATCCTTGAAACACCACGATCACAACACTATACAATGAGTTTTTATGCATTGACTTTACTGCACATAGCCTGCAGCAGTTCACCAATGGTTCGATGAGGGTTGTAATGGTCACCCGGCTAACTTCACCCAGTTATGACAATTGGTGAGGTTTTGAGGTCATAATTTTGTAACACTATTCGGAAGAGATTAAAATCTTGTGCTTGTCCAGAGAATACTGTCAAGATCAAGAGCTGTTCATGAATGCTTTATTTCCCATGATGCGTTTGAGAAAATAACTAATTGACATAAATGTTTGAGCTTGTTTTATGGTTGTTTTGCTATGTTGATGTTTTGTTATTGCATGTATCATAGGAAATGAAGTATTTCACAACAACTTTTAATGACCGTATTCTATGTACAGCATCCATTGTTTACAGCTGTCCATTCTAGTTGCTGTGACATGCCTGTCTGTCTTGACAGCATGATAACTCTCCCTGGGGGCTGTTGATTTAGCTGGGAAACATCCATAACGTTCATTGTCTGTCTGGAGCTGTGAATCTTTTGACAACCTTTCTGTGATACTGACCTGATCACATACTGCTGTTTCACTATTGGACCATGACTGAAAGCATATGGACCAATATTATATACCTTGCATGTGAACCCCACTAGGAATTGTTGGGTCCCATGAAACATAAGCCACTGATAATGTCGGTACTTATTCTGTGTTTTGTGAGGGGATCAATCATCCTAACTTTACCCCACCCCCACTCGGTTCAATCACAAAACTCCACAATTCTTTTTAAGGTCATCGTCCCAAGCCCGGCTTACAGTGAGTTCAGCAACTAGAATGTAACAGCATCTGAAAGCATAGTAGCTCTTGAGCCATAGTCTGCAAATTCTAGAGAGTCCAGTAAATACCGGAATCTGGCATGAGCCCACACTTATGATTTATTTGAGGGCAGGACACTCCTGAAGGTGCCTATGTTGGGCTGTGTGTGTGTACACAGTCAAGGTTGTTGTCAAACTGCACTCAGAACGTTGCGTTTTGGTTCTGATCGGGGTTCTTTTTTTTCCACCCTGTTTTCCTTCAGGTGCTTACAGGACTCGCGCAGCTTGATACCGTCGTTGGTAACGTGGTGGTCGGCCCCAAACAAACAAGGTCACCTGCTCTTCCCAAGTGCTGTGCATGGCCAACTGCCGGAGGCCCCCCTCTGCTGGAAACCTGTGTTGTCATTTTAAATTCATGAGTGCCCCCCACACATACACACACACTGTTCTGACTACTTAAATTGCTGGTGAAATTTTTGGAGCAGGGCCCTGCGCTGGCATTAAAAGCCAGAAGAGTCAATCTATATCCGCCAAGCGGTACAGTAATTTGGCTGCTTTATTTGACGTTTCTCCATCTCAAGGCAAGTGGAAAGGCTGTTATCACTTTTGGGTACAGTTTCGCTGGGATGGAAATCTGCAGCCATAGCGACCCATCATGGATCCAATTGCCCACCCGTGCTTTGAGGAGTTGATAGCAAATCCAAACTACCAGGGACCAGACAGGAAAAAAAAACACCTGCCATTTTTTTTCCCCTCACGATGCGCCAGTGCTATCTCATCCTCTAGTTTAACTGTGCTAATTATCTACTCCAGATGGTTTGCACAAAACATCACGAACGACTGCTACCTCACAAAGCCACTTTAACAGCCTGTAAGTGGTGGCATGTCACTTCTGCCGCCTTTCCAAACCAACCGAACGGAAAGGAGGGAGTTGTCATGGCGGAGGGCGGTTTTTAGTATGGATGTGGTTATTAAACTTCCCATCTGCTTTGGGCAGGTGTGTGGTTCAGCTCGGAGAAAAGTCGATAATCCAGGCCAACAAACCCTGGCATTGCTCCGAACCACTATACCAGAAAATTCTAGTTCAATCACCAATTGATGATTCTATATTTAAGCAAAATGGCACACGTGTGTGCGGTTGGTAAGGATATACACACAGCTATGGTTCGGCTGTAGGCACAAGGTGATGATTCAGTGTTATACTCAAGATGAATAAGTGTTATTAGTGGAAGAAAAATTGCCTACATATTTACTCATGTGGTTATTGATATAATAAGGGATAATAAGTATATAAGTAAGATGATTCAGTATAATACTCAAACTGAATTAGTGTTGTTAAGTGTTAAAGACCTAGCCTGCATGTTTATACTTCTGGTAAATAAGACGACATACTGTGTGGTTCATGTATTGGCTAAAGCATTAATAGCTGATATTAAAAGCATTAATAACTGATATGAATAGTAATGCATGCTTATTTGTAAACCATTATTGTAAAGTGTCGCCATACATAAACTAGCCTGCATGTCTGCACTTGTAGTGAATGAAGATGGAGAGCCCTTTGGCTCCTAGACACTTGATATCTAATGAAGAGAGTTAGGAGAGGGGGGTCTATTAGGCCCTTGAGGCAGAGATGACGGCCTTCAGACGGCCCCCCTCACATCGCTGTGGCACTCGTGGCGTTGCCCCGTTGACAGATGACGCTGACGTTAATGGATCCGTGTTAACAGGGCCTGTCACACTCGTCTGACGCCGGCGACAGTGGCAACAGCTCCTCCGAGGATTCAGAGCATCTTGACAGAAAGGCAAAGGAGATGGGGGCGACGGGGTAGTGTGGAGTGGGACAACGCTGCTGCGGCCTCGAGAAGGAGCGCCGCCCTCTGTCTCCTGCACGATGCTGAAACCATGTTATTTTCCACTCCCCTGCATATCACTGCAGAGATGCACTGCCACAGCATTACTGTTATTATTGTTATTATTATTATTATTCCTTTTTTCCACTGTGTTTTTATTTCTGCTGTGTTTTTCTTTGCTGGGAGACATGGAAGGCTCCTCAGAGGTTTGCTCGTGTTGTGTTGAGGGGCCGCACGGGTCTCTCCAGAGCCTAGAGAGAAACCGAGGCCCAGCATAAACACGTCTCTCCTCATTTCCCCCGATGTTCATTTCTTTTTTTCTCTATATCGGGCGCAATCCGCCTCTCAGCGTCTCTCTCTCTCTCTCTGATGACCTTGATCATATGCATGCAATAAAGCCCGAAACCTCTCTGATCTAAACTCACAGAAAGAAATGTTCAAAAAGGCTCCTGTCTCCAGGCTCTAAGCTTTCCCTGGGCGGCTCATGAGATCTTCTCCATAACGCTAGCGAGACTTCTGACTCGAGAAGTTAAAGCGTCATTGAGTTATTACACTGATGGGGCTTCCAACACGGGCCTGTAATTACAAACATGGGGGACGCATGTGAGAAACATGGCCGCCATCCTCAGTATGGCCTGACAAATGGCTGCCATTAGGAAGAGGGATCGTAATGGTAGCCAGCGCCGACTGTTTGTGCTGTGACAATTATCACAGCGGTGCACCCGCGTCGCCGCAGATGGTCCATTTGGTGGCAGAGGGCTCGGAAAGGCACACACTCTGGAAACTGATGGGCAGGGTCAGTCAAACAATGGGCCAGTGGACGTTGTCCGTATTGGTTCTCTGAAGTGGTGCTTTAATAACAGGTTTTGTTAAGCTAAGCTAATAAGGAAATCTCTGATTTAAACCACAATTACTTTTGCTGTGTAACTAATGAGAAAGGATCTCTCTCTATCTCTCTCTATTTCTCTCTCTCTATCTCTCTCTGTTTCTCTCTCTCTCTCTTTCAGATGTGTGTCAAGAGGAGACTCATCATGCCGTGAGGTCGTGCGGAGCAGTGATTGGTGAGAGCGGGATGAAAGGCGAAACTGAAGGGCCAATCAGGCGAGGCGCTAATAAGGGGCCGCACTTTTTCCTAGAGCTCCTAATTAGAACCCTGGTGTCGCGGCGCTCTTAGCCGGAAACAGCAGTGACCCGAGAGTAATGTGTGTGGGCTCTCATTTGCTGGCCTTCTCCGCGGGACCACACCAGTCTCACTGTATCTCTCACAGAAAGAGAGAGAGAGAGAGAGATGAAGAGTGGAAGAGAGGGAATAAGGGAGAGAAAGAGAGAGGGACAGGGAGATACAGAAAAAAAAACAGAGGGAAAGAAGAAAAGATGGTGATAGACAGAAAGAGGGGAAGAGAGAATCACAGAAATAGAGAGAGATGAAGAGAGAGAGAGAGAGGAAGAGCAACAGTGGGGGCCACCACTCCCCATTGCTGTGAAGCTGATGAGGCCATGGCCACTGCTCTCTGAGAGTGCTCATGGGAGTGCTCTGACACGATGCCTCTCCAAATGAGCAAACAGAGGCAGGAGAGAGAGAGAGAGAGCAGACGGTGGTGAGGCTGGGCTCTTCACACAGAACAGCCACTGGCCTGTTCCAAGTGGCAGTCAGCATTTGTAAATGATGGCACTGTCGGACCAGAAATGGATAAACACACAGCCTCACTAATTCATTACATAAAACACACACACACACATGTACATAATTACTTGTTCCAATAACAACATAGGCATAGAAATATGCATCGAGTACTGCACACACACACACATACTGTACACACACACACACTTACCCACTTTAACACACTGTTATGTGGCTAATTTCAGTAACTAGATGTACCGCATAGCGGTACAAAATATGACCGCCGCTCAGTCCTGTACATCCGTTCCGCGAAAATAAATCACACTTCAATTTGTCTCCATATTTTACTCCATCCCCCACTCTTGAAACTTTTTGTGTATGCTTGTTTGGCATGCCTGAGTGTGTGTGCGGGCTGCACAGAAAGTACCCTACTGGTGCTGAAAAGGTGAATAGATTGTAGAATAGCCAAAGAAGATGTAGAATTGTTATAAAACCTTTAAAATCTCTAAACAATCACAAGTAGGGCAGTTCATCACAGTTCATCCATTGCAACTGGATTGATGAAAGGTCACTTACACCTGTAGGCTACATTGTATTTGGGAAAAGCAAAAGGTATCAGCATAATGTTATTTATTTATTTATTTTTTATGTATTTATAAACAAAAACATCTCTGTCAGTTCCATGCCGTTTTCAACAGCTATCAAAAACAAAGGTCATTTTTGGATGGATGGATTTTTTGTGAATGTTTCTTCTTCTACATAAGATTTTAGTCATCTTTAGTTCATGTAATACTTTATTGTCAATGCACAAATTAAGTAACAGTAGTCTGAAACGTTATTGTTAATGCACAAATTAAGTAACAGTAGCCTAGTCTGAAACGAAATGCTGTTTTTACATCTAACCAGTGGTGCAAATAACTGACATGTCCAAATGGGCCTTGATGAAATGCGTCGCTAGACTGTTCATACACATTTTAACGGGCCAAAGTTGAAAAGCTTTTGTCCGTTATTGTTAGTGCAAATATAGGCTGATTCATGTTCCCTTGCATTGTTTAACTGAGGTCCATGGCTAGTCTGGCTTTCATCAGACCAAGCTCAATCTTTTAAGAAATCAAAAAATAAATAGCGGGAGCAGATCAGGCTGGGTTCACCCAGCCTAGTCCATAGGCACCCGATATTGTTTAATTTTCCGATTGAGATATACACGCTTGGCTATTCTAAATGCAAAAATGCATCAGGGAGTTATGACAAAACGGGTAACTAACAAACTAGATCCTAATAGAAAGTTGTTAGCTTCCCCTAAGCTACAGGTAGGATTATATATAGGCCTATTGACAACATAAATTGTCAATAGGCTATGCTGGCGTTAATAAAAAAATCTCCTTTGAAACCAATGGCTTACTTTACAGTATCAAGCCGGACTTAAACTGTCATATCGCGGCTTAAAAGTTGTAATAACATTCACGCAGCTCCATGAGTCAAGGAAAGCGAATGAAGTAGCCACTTCTAAATGGGACCCACTACACAGTAGCTTAAGGTGTTTTGCTAAAGCAGCCATAATGAAATGAAGGTGTCATTGTTTGATACTTCACACACACATGCTTTTTAATTTCACAGACTACAACTACCAAGCTGTAATCAAAGCACATCGATTCCCCTCACACCCCTGCACGCATTCTTAAAACAAAATAAACAGGCGCCTCAGTCTCACGCGATGTATAGGCAAAACTGTATCAGACCGGTGTAACGCTGGTAAATCTTCCATTGCACAGAATGATTTTGTAGCACGCGGCAATAAATGACAGTCGAAAGATACAAACAGTGCTGCTATCAATTTGCTTGGTATAACCGCATTTATAGTTTTCTACAAATGCAATCAATCAAATGCCTCCATCACTCAACCAACGCTTAACGGTAACATTACCTAGGTCCTTATTGATATTACAAGATTAACGTATTCGCAGTAAAACCAAGCATGTCCGAGAAACATCCTTAGATTTATTTCGCTTCAAGAAGAAATGGGAATTACACTTCATGTGAACATCATCCTATCCTTATTAGATGTTCAAGCTATGTAAATTACAGTCCTTGTATGAAGCGCCCATTGTTTTTCCAACCCACTTTTTAACTTCCAACAAAATTACGCCTCACTGCAACGATGCGCCATCTAGTGGACAAACGACTACTTCTCGCCAATACTGAAAATGCAGCCATGATGATGATGATGAATATTTATTTTGGCTTTTTTAATCCTACTGATTTTCATTTTTACCGGGGCAAATCACAAATGAGTGATTATGAGCCAGGTTGATGTGGGCCCTTGAGACCAACATACCATAAAAGATTCACAGAGAACTGTGTCTGCCCTACCCTCCTTTCGGGGGTCCAGTCCAGCGGGGGCTGCAGATGAAAACGAAAAATGACGGTTCCATGCTATCCATGTGGGGGTACATGCTCACCAAGTTTTGTGTACCCCGGTCTTTCAGTGTCCCGAACCTTTGTTGGTGTATCGCCACTAAATGTACACATAAATTATTTTATTGTAAGGCCCCCATGAACGAAAGTACACAAAACTTGGCATGCATTCAGAGGGTGTCATAATGATCCTACTTTTTAATTTCGTGCAGTTTTGACCTTGTCAGCCAGAGATATTGAGATGAAAACACCTCATTTTTTTGCTTTTTAATTTTTAACTAGGTGGCGCTATACATGAAATAAGTGGTAATGGGATGGGTTGACATGCCCCCTTAAGACCAACATACAAAAAGGTGGACCTCCTAGGCCCCACGGTTCTCGAAATATTCACAGAAAACTGTCTCCAGCCACCTACAGGCCAGTTGGTGTATAGTAACATAAATTAATTTATTGTGTGGCCCCCATGAACGGAATTCCACAAAACTTGGCGTGCATACATAGGGTGTCATAATGATCCTACACTTCCAATTTTGTGCAGTTTTGACTATGTTAGGTCACAGATACCTTCAATTACACCACCTCATTTTTTACTTTTTTGTGTTTAACTAGGTGGCGCTATACATGAAATGAGTGGTTATGGAATGGGTTGACATGGCCCCTTGAGATCAACATACAAAAAAAAAATGGTCCTCCTAAACCCTACGGTTTTCGAGATATTCACAGAAAACTGTGTCTGCCCTACCCTCCTTTCGGGGGGTCCAATTCAGCGGAGGGGCTACAGATCAAAACGAAAAACGATGGTTCCATGCTATCCATGTGGGGTTACATGTCCACTGTTTTGTGTACCCCGGGTCTTTCAGTGTCCCGAATCATTGACGGAAATTTGGGCAAAAAAAAGAAAAAAAAAAAAAAAAAAAAATCTGACTAAACCTATATGACCGCCGCCACAGTGGGCGGTCATAATTATTCTCCCCTGTTGTCTCTGCACTGCCATAAACAGCTGATCTATTTTCTTCCTGCTTTTCCCCGCTGTGGTGGCCTATAACCTTGAGGCGTGCTCAGCAGCGTGGACTTTCTGCTCGGCAGCCGTGAGGCCACATCAGGTCTCCTCGCTTCATTCTCTCCTGCCCTCGCCACGCTAAGCATCCCCTCCATGTTATGTGGGCTCTGTCCTCATCCCGAGCACTGTCAGGTCTCAGAGTGACCACAGGGCAAATCCTCCTCTCCCCCTCCTCTCTTTTCCTCTCCTCTTCTCTCCCTCTCTGTCCTCCACCACTCTCTTTTTCTTCTCTCTTCCTCCTTTCCTATCCCCCTCTCCTCTCTTCCCTCCGCTCTTCCTTGGCCTGGCACACAAGAAAGATCCAGGCCAGGTGAGTGTGTATATGTGTGTGTGTGTATGTATGTAAGTGTATTTGTGTGTGTGTGTGTGTGTGTGTGTGTGTGTATTTATGTAAGTGTATTTGTGTGTGCGTGTGTGTATGTATGTAAGTGTATTTCTGTGTGTGTGTGTGCGTGCGTGTGTGTAAGTATGTAAGTGTATTTGTATGTGTGTGTGTATGTATGTAAGTGTATTTGTATGTGTGTGTGTGTGTGTGTGTAAGGTGGTTGTGGTGGGGAGGGAGCACTGGCTCGACATTACCAGCAGCCTTCAAAGGGCAAAAGCACCTCTGTGACACTCTCGCCTGCCAGCACCTCTGTGACACACTCGCCTGCCAGAGATCTCCAGGGAAATAAGTGTAGTCTAATCCTGGAAATGGCGACAAGATTGTTCCTCTCTCTCTCTCCCTCTTTCTTTCTATTTGTCTCTCTCTTTTCACTCTCTTCTCTCTGTGTCGGTGTCTCCCCCATATCTCCTCAAATCCACCTCTTTGTTGATTTACACGGAGTCAGAGAGGAGGTGAAGGAGGGGGAGAATAGCAGCATAGAGAATAGAAGAGAGAAGAAAGGAAAGAAAGGAGGCAGAGAGGAATGGAGAGAAATGGAGAGAAATGAGGAGGGAGAGAGAAGTGGGAGGAAACTAGAGTAAAGAGAGGAGGGGATGTAAGGAGGGGAATAGAGGAGAAGGTGTGTGTGTGTGTGTATCTACATGTGTGTGTGTATGTGTCTACGTACGTATATATGTGTGTGTGAGTGTGTGTATTTGTCTTTGTGTTTGTGTGTGTATATCTACATGTGTGATAGTATGTGTCTGCATATGTGTGTGTGTATCTACGTGTGTGTGTGTGTCTGCGTGTGTGTCCCCATGTATGTGTGTCTCAACGGACGAGCCGGCAGCACTGTTTCTCTTCACTGCTGCCTGATCGTCTTGCCTCTGTCACCTTATTAAGACACTATCTCCAGCAGGGGGGACTTCAAGGTATTACACAATGATCACACAGCACATGAGTCAAATATAAATAATTCAACAGACATACACACACACACACACACACATGTGAGTCACCCGCAGTCTGGGGCAGTTTTCAATTGAAATAGCACAGCATGTATAACATTAGTCTTCCACAAGACTTCCACTCTGTGTAGCCCTCTGTATTGTTGGTAAGTAAGGCTGTAAGAGGACGACATTGTTGTGTTGTTATAATATTACCTTATTGTTGCTATTGTTGTTTCTTGCAGTTTATGACTTTAATCAAATATGTTTTCAGACAAAACTTAGATTAATATAGTCTTCATTATTCTGATATGAAGGACACATGTTTCATGGCCCATAACAATCTCATTATGCTCAACTCAGTTTCACATCCAACCCTCACATCACATGATGTAAGAGACAGATCCAGTGCTTTATACAAGGTAGATTTAACAAGAGGCCATTAAATGTTATGTAAATGTAGGCACTGATACAAGTGTGCTTTAACTGCCATGGCCCTACTAAAGACGTCAGCAACGTACTGTAGATACAGACCTAGCACATTACATAAAGATTACAGCAGTGTCACAAATCTCAAGAGAAACACTCTCCAGACGGCTATGAAACATCACAGCCTGTAGGGGACTAGAAACACACAGTTGCAGATATCACATTTCTTAAGTTCAGCACTAAGGGGGAAAGGCTAATTTCTGATTACAGCCGAAAGCACAAACACAGACACACACACACACACACGAACATACACATCCAGTCACCAGCGCCGGAGCCCATCTCTGAGGTCCCTGTGACCTCACAGCGGCGGTTCCTCTATCCATAATGCAAGCGTGCCGTGCATAGTAATTCATCCCGTGATGCTTTTTCAAAAGGTTTGAGTGACTGAAGCATATAATCAACATTTCAAACCTATTAACACGCACTCGGGCGGCTGCTGTCAATTAAAAGCTTCTTTTTTGGCAATACCTGGGGTTGGTTGCAATGTGTGTGTTTGTATTTGTGTGTGTGTGTGTCGGTGGGGTGGTGTGGAGTGTGTGGGCCTTGTTGTTGTGGTGTGTGTGTGTGTGTGTGTATGGGGGGCTTCAACGGGCGGCGCGGAGGGAGAATGCCGTGACCGTTTGAACATGAGTAACGCGGAGGCTCAGCAGGAGCCTGGGAAAGGGATGGGGGGTGGTGGTGGTGGGCACTTATTTCCCTGGCACGGCCCCCGTTAACACAGATATCATCCGCAAGCAAGGCAAGCATGCATTAGGACTCAGCCAGGCTCACACGCACCCCCCACCACACACACACATACACACACAAAACCCACACAGCCACACACACACACAAAAGCCATACACAACTACAGACACACACATACTTTCAAACTTCCTCTCTCATGTTACAGTTGCGCATAGACTTATAAACACACGCAGAGGAATTCTCTCTCTCTCCCTCTCTCTCTCTCTCTCTCACACACACAAACACAGAGCTGGAGAAAGCTGCTGTTTTGCAGTGCAAGCTGAAGCGACGAGCGTGCAGAATGCCCTCTTTGAAACGGCGGCATCACTCTATCAGACAGGAGCTGGAGGAGTTTTCCAGCTGTGAACACAGCCAATAAAAGATCGCAGGGCCGTAAAACTCGACTCCTGCTTTTTTCAAACACCACCTGCCCTGTCCCAGTTTCCAGATACCCCACCCCGTACCGAATTGTGGAATGGAGGAGGGGGGCGGTTATTTTTTTACCTTTTATACCCCAATTTGTACCATTCAGCAGTACAGCAAGACAGATAACGACTGCAACAAAACAGCAGTAAGCGCCACTTCTCCAAATCTTCTAAAAATAGCTAGTTGGGATGGAGTGTGTGTGTGTGTGTGGGGGTGCATTGTCAAAAAGGCTGTGTTGTAAAGGCCCTCTACCACACTGGAGGTTTGAGGCAATCGACACCACACCCTGCGTACGTGGATATGAGGTGGGGTTTTCTGTGGCGCTGATTTTGATGTGTGGCGGTCTGTGTGTGAGTATTCACTGGTGGCCAAAACAGTGCGGCCCAAGCCTCAGTGGTGAATGCCTTGATTATGCATGACCTCAGTAAATACCAGCAAAATGCCATGGCACTTGGAGCACAGGACACTCTCGGGTCAGGCTCAGGGAGGAGAGACTCAGTCCCCCTTTTAATAAACTATTAACACCACACCTCCGCCAATCCACATACATTACACACACACACACACACACACACCATCCAGTCATGTGGCCGGCTCAGAACAGTCCGAGGATGCTTCTCTCTTTTTGAAATGTGATGATGTTCAGCCTCAGAATGATTTCCAATATGGAAATTATGAATAATGGGACATAATATGAGGGCCAGGCCATGTTGCTCATTATGTTGGTGGAGCTCGTGGATGCTCCTCTTGTCATGTGCAATGCCTGTGCAAGAAAGAGGGTCTTAACTAACCCAGTCTATGTCCATATGTAACACTTGTCACGTACATACAATGTGTGTGCTGGAGGATATTTTCGCTAAAGCAATGATGTGAATCCCAAATGTGGTGTGCACACAGACACACATACAGAATATGCACACATGCATTCACACACACGTGCACACACAAACTCACATAAACGCAAGCAAGCACATACACAAGCACACACATGCACACGCTCAGGCACACATACACACACAAGCACACGCATGCTCGCAAACACACACACACACACACTTGGCTCAGCCTAGAGAAGAGAGCTCATACAGAGGCTTATAGAGATGACATATAGACACGGAACACGGCACATAGCCAAGCACTTCAAGCTATACAGACATACACAATAACCCACAGAGCTCACACACACACTCACTATCACGTTACACTATCTACACTTTCTCACTTTAGAGCTTAAATACGTAGCTTCCCTATTTGAAAAGCTGTTCAGTAGAAGTGTTTCCAGCCCTCTCTCTCTCTCTCTCTCTCTCTCTCTCTCTCTCTCTCTCTCATCACTGTAAAGTGGTCATCCCTCTGGTTTTCTGCTTTCTTCCCAGCAACTCCCACCTGCATTTTGATACGATCAGCAGCACAGACATGCACATACAGTATTTATGCATTGCACACACACACACACACACACACACACACACACACACAATGGTACCCATAGGACCCTTTAGAGATTATCGGCATACAGTCAACTGTTTTAATGAACTCTCACATGCTGCACATTAGCATGCCCCATGCTGTCTCTCTCTCTCTACCTCTCACCAGCCCTGTCTCACTCCCTCTCACACACGCACACACACATATACACACACAAACACACCGCTTACCAGCCCCATCTCTCTCTTTCTCTCTCACACACACACACACACACACACCACTCACCAGCCCCATCTCTCTCTTTCTCTCACACACACACACACACACATACCACTCACCAGCCCCATCTCTCTTTTCTCTCACACACACACACACACACACACCACTCACCAGCCCCATCTCTCTCTTTCTCTCACACACACACACACACAAACACACCGCTTACCAGCCCCATCTCTCTCTTTCTCTCCACCAGTTACCAGCCCCCGTGTCACTTTCTCTCTCACACACACACATACACACACACACACACACACACACACACACACACACCGCTCACCAGCCCCGTCTCTCTCTCTTTCTCTCTCTCACACACACACACATACACACACACACACACACAAACACACTGCTCACCAGCCCCATCTCTCTCTCACACACACAAATACATCTCGCAAGCCCCGTCTCTCTCTCTCTTTGACACACACACACACACATCTCCTTCCCCTCTCTCCCATGCCCTGCATCTCTCCTCTCTCACCTCCCAAAAGGACCACACCTCCCTTCCTCTCTACACCCCCCACCCTCCCCCCGTTCTAGCTCACAGCTGGCTGTCTAATTATACTCATGCCACTGGCTGGTTCCCTCACAAGACAGCACACTTTTCAGGATTTACGAGGTAGACACCCCGTAATTGAAATTGAGCTTCATCAGGGATTTACACCCACATTTGTTTGATGTAGTCCCCCAGCGCTGACTCTACCCCTCTGACGCCGCAGCTCCTCTTCCGCTCGGTCCAAACACACATACACAATATATTTAAATTATTTGTTAGATTTTGTTTTATTTTCCACAATGTTTATACTATATCTCTTGTTATTCCATTGTTACTGTGTAATCTTGGCTTCACTGAAAATGAGGGACTACCCTCAATGAACCTCCCGAGAATAAATAAAGATTGAATGACTACACACACAGGTCTGCCATTGCTTTCCTGCACAGACACACTTCACACACACACACACACACACACACACAGACATACACACACACACACACACACACATACCACTCACCAGCCCCATCTCTCTCTCTCTCTCTCTCACACACACATACACAATATATTTAAATTATTTGTTAGATTTTGTTTTATTTTCCACAATGTTTATACTATATCTCTTGTTATTCCATTGTTACTGTGTAATCTTGGCTTCACTGAAAATGAGGACTACCCTCAATGAACCTCCGAGAATAAATAAAGATTGAATGACTACACACACAGGTCTGCCATTGCTTTCCTGCACAGACACACTCACACACACACACACACATACCACTCACCAGCCCCATCTCTCTTTCTCTCACACACACACATACACAATATATTTAAATTATTTGTTAGATTTTGTTTTATTTTCCACAATGTTTATACTATATCTCTTGTTATTCCATTGTTACTGTGTAATCTTGGCTTCACTGAAAATGAGGACTACCTCAATGAACCTCCGAGAATAAATAAAGATTGAATGACTACACACACAGGTCTGCCATTGCTTTCCTGCACAGACACACTCACACACACACACATACACAATATATTTAAATTATTTGTTAGATTTTGTTTTATTTTCCACAATGTTTATACTATATCTCTTGTTATTCCATTGTTACTGTGTAATCTTGGCTTCACTGAAAATGAGGACTACCCTCAATGAACCTCCGAGAATAAATAAAGATTGAATGACTACACACACAGGTCTGCCATTGCTTTCCTGCACAGACACACACACACACACACACATACCACTCACCAGCCCCATCTCTCTCTTTCTCTCTCACACACACACACACACACACACACACACACACATACCACTCACCAGCCCCATCTCTCTCTTTCTCTCACACACACACACACACACACATCTTTACCTGCAGTCCAACTTGTCTCCTTTAGTTGCCCCAAGTCACATTCTTTAGCCTCACAGTCTGCTTAGCACAAACCCCTTTTTGTGCTAAACTACCCAGTCAGCTTGTGGCTGACAGGCGACCTTCTGACCCCGCTGTGGATGAGAGCTGTGCGGGGGCCAGGCACGGAGAGCAGGGCTCGGGCTCGGGGCTTGAGGGCTGACAAAAGGCGAAGACAGGGCCGACAGTATTGGATTGGGCTAATCTCCCCTCTTAATCCTACCAGAGAAAGGATGTTTCAAAGAGCTGTCGCTGATCAAAGAACCATTGCGTCTAATCATCGCCTTTTAGTGAGGAGTGTCAGCAGAAATCTCCATGCTGGCCTACCCTCTGTGTTTGTGTGTGTTCTGTGTGTGTGTGTGTGTGTGTGTGTGTGTTTACTCAACGTCAGGCCGGGCAAACGCTCCCCGGCGGATGATATCGGATGTCCGTGGCCCACTTCTTTTTTCTGTCTCTGCTCCTCCGTCACCGTGTTGATTCAGGTTGGCACCACGCAGCAGAGTCACCTCCCTCTCCAGAGAAGGAGAGAGAGGGAGAGGGGAGGGAGAGGGAGAGAGAGAGAGAGAGAGAGAGAGTGGGAGAGGCAGAAAGAAGGAGAGAGAAAAGAAGAGAGGGAGAGAGAAAAAAGAGAGGGATAAGTAAGGCACGTCACATGCTCTCTTCTTCACCTCCTCCACTTTTTCTCTCCTCTCTCTCTCCCTTCCTCCCTCCTTCTCTCCTTTCTCTCCCTTTCAGTGTTATCGTCCCTGACACCTAGCCTCCATCAGTGGACGCGGCACATTTCTTCTTTTTTCTCTCGTTCACCCCCCTTCGCTCAAGGTTCTTGTGTTTTCATACTTTTTTCTGATGAACCTTTTTCTGCACCTACAGTACGACAAAATTCCTCTGCACAGGAAACTCAGATCAGCAGCTCAAATGTGAGATGTGAACTGTGACAATATGAGATGCAGTTTTTAAACTGATTACCCTTGAGGCATTACAGAAAATACAGCTTCGTTCACAATGATTTCTGGATGAACCCTGAGAATATGCAGATGGCTGTTTGTCATTAACAAAGCATATTAGTGTTATTAGTGTTATATTAGTAGAGAGGGAGGGAGGTGTGGTCCTTTTGGGAGGTGAGAGAGGAGAGATGCAGGCCATGGGAGAGAGGGGAAGGAGATGTGTGTGTGTGTGTGTGTGTCAAAGAGAGAGAGAGACAGGTCTTGCGAGATGTATTTGTGTGTGAGAGAGAGAGAGAGAGATGGGGCTGGTGAGCGGTGTGTGTGTGTGTGTGAGAGAGAGAAAGAGAGAGAGATGAGGCTGGTGAGCGGTGTGTTTGTGTGTGTGTGTGTGTGTGTGTGTGTGTGTGAGAGAGAGAAAGTGACATGGGGGCTGGTAATAACTTTTTGTGCTAATCCAAAGTAAAAATTAAATGTCACAATTGATGAGGTTATGACATTGGTGTGCCATAAAGTTGCAAGTATGTGCTCACTGAATTTTTATTTATTAGAGTGTGTTCGGTGAATAGACGCCCACGCATTGCTTTCTGAGAAAAGGTGTGAACAGATCTTTTCAAATGGAAGGCTAGCTCTCCACGTACATACTCAGACGTGGAACATGCCTTTAAATGGCATGGCCAACCTCACAAAAGCCTAATTCAGTGTACACCTCACGACTCAAGGCTGACGAGGTTTAACAGGAAGTGGGATGCGTGACAGAACATTCCAGAACCACCTAAAAAAAAAAGCCAAGGTTCTTCCTTCTTATTTTTTTATTAATTTGTTTCTTTTGTAAAGAAAGCCACGATCCACCTGATTGTGTGGCTGTGCTCATGAGGTCATTTTCTGGTCTATGAAGCTGACGAAAACACAGCTGTAGCCTTTGCCTGCGAGCCGGAGTCAAGTGTTGTGAAAGTTTGATGCCTCATGTCTTGCCTGCTGTCGTTTTGCCCCTAAGAACACTAATGTAATGCCCATATAGAAAAAATACCTTTTACATACATTATGGTGGCCGCTCTCCAAATGTATGTCACAATATGTAGCTGTTGGATTATGAATATATGCATACAGATGATGGTGTTACCAATGAGAGCAGTGAATTTCTTGGGGAGCGCTCGTCTAAGGGGAGTGAGTGAGTGTATTTGTGTGTGTGTTTGTATTTTGTGCATGAATGTGTGTGTGCATGTGTGTTTGTATTTTGTGCATGTGTGTGTGCATGCGTGTGTTCGTACAGTATGTGTGTGCGAGTGTTTGTGTGTTTTGTGTGTGTGTGCGCGTGTGTGTTTGTATTTTATGCTTTGTGCTTGAATGTGTGTATGTGTGCGTGTGTGTGCATGTGTGTGTGTGAGTGGATGGGGGTGCTATATGACTCAGAGCATCAGAGCATTCGAGTGTTATTTGCTAAGGCAGAGCATTTAAAAAAAAAAAACAATTATCCTCTAAGTTTCCCACAGAGATATGCCATTAAAAATCTGAATGGTTTCCCTGACACCTGGCCTCAAAGCAACCAACCTTAGTGTACTAACCTAGCCTGGAAAATCCAGACCCTGATAATCTAGAAAGATTAAGGGTCTGGCAAAGAACAATGTAATGGCCCAACTCGAGGGGCAGCAACAAGCATGCATTTAAAAATCTCACTGCACGCAATTGGATAACACTAGACCATGTTTACTCTGAATTATTTCGGACTTCGACACATAATCGGATAACACTACAACCAATGTGTACTGTCCTCCAACGTTGCAGCGCTGTTCCCGAAATGTTGGGGTAAAAGTAACATGCATCATTGCTCTTTGCCAGAGTGTCTCACAGAGACAATTCCATTGTGCTCTCGCGAGAACTCTGGATTTCCTGGGTAGTACTAACCAAACCTGACCTTGAAAATACAGTTTTTGGGAAGGTCGTCTGGTACGTGATTAATTGCCCCAAAGCAGAGAAAATGAAGTCATTGAGGGCAGTGGGATGCCTAATTACTTGCCCTTAACTCAGGGAATAAAATGCAAAATGTTTTTGTGTGCTTAGAGGCCAAAGGCATGCACACAACCCAGATATAAAACCCAAATCCTGAGACATCAATCAGTTGAGGAGGACCTGAATACCTAAATCCAAATAATTCTTAACACCACACTTGTTATTTCCTTAATGCAAACCTATCCGCCCATCTCCCTCCCTTTCTCTAACCCCCAACACACACACACACACACACACTCTCTCTCTCTCTCTCTCTCTCTCTCTCTCTCTCTCTCTCTCTCTTTGAGTAGAGGTGTGGTAAGCAGTAAGTTTGTCCTGAGGAGAGCTGGCCCTCTGACAGTAAAATGAGAATCATTTATCAGCAGACGGAGAGCTAATCTGATATAGGACGGCATTCAATCCTGCAAGTTCAATCAAGAGAGGAAAACAACTCTGAAACAAATGAGATGGTGTACTTACAGCAGGATGCGTGCTACACCGCCACCCCCTCTCTCTCTCACACACACACACACACAGACGCACACACACACATACACGGCAGCCTTAACCACATTCTGATTTAACTCCAGTCTTTTTATCTCTAGTGCTTTTTTACTCACTGTTTACTCACGCACCCCAGGCTTTCTATTAGGTCTCATATTAGCTGCAGAAATAAAACTGGGGTGTAATTCTTGTGACGGTGCTTTGCTTTGCATCAAGGAGATGGGACAAGAGGTATATCACTGTCAGGGCCTCCAGATGATATCTGTGCATTAGATAATAACTGATGATGGATCTTTGCCATTGCTCAATGAAAGAGAAAAGTTCAATAAGTGTCTCTCAAAACAGCCAAAGATAGAAAAGATTAGATGTTAGTTGGTGTTTTGTTAGAAGATATGATGCTAGTGGGTATGTTGGGGTAAATACACTCCTGTTTCGTGTAGATGTATGTATGTGGTTATTTTAGATGGCCAGTAGTTTTCTGATATTATTTTCAAAATTTGCTTGCTATGTACCTGGTTATTGTTTTTTAATGTTTTTTTTTTTATTGGGCTTCATTTCAGTGTAATAGGCTAGGAACTATAATGCTTACTGCATCATTCACAAATCACAAATAAGATAAATACTATCCTTTATCAAATGTATTCATTCAAAGTCTAAATCTAAATTTAGACTTTCATCTAAATTAATAGCTAATGGGCGATGGGACCTTCATCAAAGCGGGGAGGGTTTTTTCACACTGGGCACTCTGCACTTTCTCTTCTGCATTCTCCTCACTGGGTGGACTTGACCAACCCAGCGCGATGCGCTACCGGGAGGGTTCCTAATGGCTTCACAGCCACGAAGATGATGAATATGATCATCGGCAAGCAGCGTGTACTCTTCATCATCACCCGACCTGTTAGTGGACTCCTTCGCCCCCCACACAACCACCCAACTCCACTACCCCACCCTGTCACCCCCAACACACACACACAACCCCACCTCATCCTGCACCCCCAACATACACATACACACCCTCACCTGCTCCCCCCCAATACACACACACAAACCCACCTCATCTTGCCCCCCTCCCAACACACACACATACACACACACATACACATACCCTCACCTGCAACCTCCCTCCCCAACACACAGACACACACACAATCCTCTTCCCCCCTCTCCTCTCACTCCACCACTCCTGCCACGACATTAATCAATGCCTCTACCAGCCAAGTCATTACTCAGCATCTGGCTCCTCACCAACCATCCTCCGCATCCCCCACACACACACACACACACACACACACACACACACACACACACACACACACACACACACACACACAAATGGCAGCAATCTGCACTGCCTCTGAGGGCGACTTGTAAACAAACCAATTAATTGGCGGACACTCTACGTCCTGGCTTTGGAGATGGTGACGACGCACAGAAGAGTTTGCCATGGCTCTGCTCCGGCTCCTGTGGGGATAGCCAAGCACACGGAGAGTGAGCTGTCACTCACATCGCTGAGCTCCGGCTACTTACACCTGGCCTCCCAGTTCAAGCCTTAAGCTGCGACACACTGGGCTCTGCTGCGGTACGTAGGGTTGTCATGGGGAGTGTGTGTGTGTGTGTGTGTGTTGGGGGGTGAAAAGATGATGAGGAGTAGGCTATACCCTGCTTGCCACAGCAGAGGTCCCACAGGTTGACCTCTCAAACACAAAAGAGGGCCGTGTTTGGGCTGTGTCTGGCCCACACCTCTATAGAACTCCGCAGCTCTCTCTCTAGCGCTCCTTCTGCCTTTCGATCACCCCTGCGATCTTGGCTCTGTGATCAAGCACAGTGCGAGTGTAACTTTGATTAGAGCTGAGAGGGGGAATTAGAGGGAGGCTTTAGCACAGTGGATTACATCCAGTGCGCTGTTTTGTCCCGTGAATCTTTTTCACTGTCCACTCCCCTCCCCCACCCCCATCCCATCTCTCATTAGTGTGGGTGTGGGAAGGGTGGCGTACTGTGTGTGAGAGCAACAGTGAATGCGTCGGAGGCCAGACACTCCGTCCTCGCCTCAGTGACCCTGAGCACTCGTGTGCCTCACTGCATACATGCCACGCCACCCATGAGCTTGCTGAGCTCATGTAAGATGCACACGTTTTACATTTGTGTGCACTCACTCTCTCTTCCCCCTCACAGCACCCCCCTCCCTCTCTCTCTCCCCCATCTCTCTCTCCCTCCATCCCATCTCCCAGCCTCGTCTGCCATCCCACGACCCCCCCTAACCACCACCACCATTCTCCATTTCTCTGTTCTGCACTAGTTTTCTACCCAGGTTGTTTTTTTTATCCTGTTTCTTCCCCAACAGCTTTTTTCTTTCTCCTCGGAGTTCAAGGCACAACTCTTTGACTTGCAACCACAAGCGCAGAAAAGCAAGAAAAAAAAATGAATACATTGGGAGCCGAGAGAGTAGATAGCAATTGCTCTGCTCTGCTCTTTGTGGTTGACACTATTTGGTTTTCTGTAATAACTAGAAATAACTGCATGTGTGTGTGTGTGTGTGTGTGTGTGTGTGTGTGTATATAGGTGTGTGCATGTGTATGTGAGCATGTGTGTGTGTGTGTGTGTGTGTGTGTGTGTGTGTATGTGTGTGTGTGTGTGTGTGTGTGTGTGTGTGTGTGTGTGTGTGTGTGTGTGTGTGTGTGTGTGTGTGTGTGTCACGCGGAGTGGCCATTGACCCAATCAGGCTCGCTTGGCCATGAGCTGCCACGTCCCCAAGTCTTTTTTTAAAAGCCACTCCAGAGGACGCCTGCGTGGCCCTTAAAATAGAGCTCCTTGCCTGATTCCTGCTCACATAAATCCAGGCCCTCTCTCTCTCTCCCTCTCTCTTACTCTCTCTCCCTCCTTTTCTCTCTCACTGCCCCTGATGTGTGAGATAGATGGCCAAGGAGTTGCTCCAAGTGTCCTACTTACTCACTGAGGCAGTAACACCATGTCCAGCCCTCATCCCTGCTCCGCTCCTGCCCCTGACAGAGCAGAGGAGAGCAGAAGGTGGCATACATCTAATGGCGAACGACCGAACGACCACAAGTTAATATGTTATTAACGGTCACCCATGCCAGACACTGCGTTGTATATTTCCTTTCCCTCTGTTCAAGTTACATCCCATTATGATGACTTATTACATGTCCTCGGGCTATGGACCCTTCGCATTGTGATAAGAGAAGTATTATATATATATATATATATATATATATATATATATATATATATATATATATATATATATATATATATATATATATATATATATATATATATATTACTCAATGGACTGCTCCTACCTAGTACCTACTGTATAAAATGAGGTCAAAGATCTTCAAATGCACTCGGCATATTGAGATACTGTAAGACTGAGTGCAGTGTGCTAGGTTTTGACTTATTGGCAAGTGGGGTGTTCGACAGTAACATGTGCTGCTCTAAAGCTGGTTGGCTTTGTGTTGTGTGTCTCCTGGCATGGGATGCCTTGGCTTCTGAATACCGGGAAAGAAGACGATGGGAAATTCGAGTGATCTGCTGAGCAAATGCTTTGCTTAATGCTTGGCACTGTGCTCATCACTGCTAATCAGGATTGAATTGCCCCTTTTGGCATAAAATTGCTATCAAGCACCTCATCATTTCTGATAAAAGCAACATGACTCAAATTCGCACAAAAATAAACCAGGAAAGCGTATCAGGCTTCATTGCTGGCAGTCTTGGGGATGGTATTTGTTTTGCTTCTCTGTTGTGTGTTGGCCTTGCATTAAGGGAGAGAGAGAGAGAGAGAGAGAGAGAAAGAGAAAAATCACAGTCTTCAATCACAACCCAGTGTCGCTATCATAATCAGAGCACAACATACAATGCCCCCTCGAGCTAGCAAGCTGTCACTTAGGGATTAGGAAATCGACTGCCTCCATCAATCCTCCCATTTACAAATTATACTGTATGTGGCTCTTTTGATGACATACTGCTCATGTGTGGTGCAGCATTTGCTTACAAAACACAAGTGTGCAGTGAATGGAAATCAGTTGCTCTTGTCAACATGTCATCTTTTTACAGTAGTCTCTGATACTAGACTATTCGAGAGTGAGATTGTCAGTCATGATAGCCCAGTGAGCAAATAAAGGATCTGCTGGATATTCTAGCTCTGGCGAAAAGACAGAAGAGAAGCTGAATTCTCAGTTTGAAAAAAAAGGGCCGTATGTTCAGCTCCATTCAGCTTCTATGCCGAGTCAAAATAATCTCTTATCTCATTCCTTATTTCAGTCACTGTCAGGTCTCAATCTGGAAAGCTCCCTTCCCCCCTTCCACAGCCTCCCTTTCCTCCAGGCCTATGAGGGCCCTACCTGTAGAGAGAACTGCTGGTGTGTGTCTGCATACAGCCCCAACTCAGGGGCAGTCTTCAGGGAGCAGTGATCATCTACAGCTGCCCCCCCCCTATTCGCCAGCGCAATGGCGTCACACACTTTGACCTCCCCTGAACATCAAGGAGCAAAGTCATGAGAGAGAAGAAGGGAGACAGAGACAGAAAGAGTAACAGACAGAGAGGAAAGGGAGAGAGTGAAGAAAGAGAGATAATGAAATTGACAGGAGAGACGGTAAGAGAGAAAGTAGAGAGGGGGAGAGAAGAAGAGGGGAAAAGATGGAGGGAGAGAGAGGGCTATGGAGAGAGAGAGAGAGGGGGGGATTTCCAAGAGAGGCACCACTCCTCTCCCACAATAACGCAGCCCCTGTGATGTGGTGTTTTTTCCCTGAGCTCCTGGCCTAGAATGTTTAATGTATTCCTTCTCGGCTGTGGAGATGGTCTCATTGTGTCAAAGTCTGGGCTTTGAGTAATCACTCTACAACAAGGGTGCAGGAGCTCTAAACGCAGCACTGTACTATTCTAGTCCAGCAGTCATCCTCTATCCTTCAACTTTAACACAAGGGCCGCATGGAAAAAGAGAAAGCCAATGACCAAGGCTTCTTTCTGCAGATTTGCGTCTAGTTTAGAAACAGCCACCAAGGAGCGAAAGTCACAGGCGGGGAAAAAAGAAAATCACTCATGTTCTCATTATTCGTTATTCATTTGTCTGCAAATCACCCACGTATACATGTACATATTATATGGCTCGTGGATACACACGCCCACACCTATATGTATCTAAATAGGTATGCATGTATGGATTTGTGCATTTAGAATGTATTCATATCTTGCTCAGGTGTCTCCCATTTCTCTTTATCATCTTTTAAGATGTTCTTATTGACCAGAGCCCACCTGTGGTGAATTCAGTTGACTGGGACATGATTTGGAGAGGCAAACACACCTGTCTATATAAGTTCTCACAGCTGAAAGTATTGCTATAGTATTGCAAAAAGCAAGCCTTGAAACTGCTTTCATAGCTCAAAGACATGATTAGCCCATTTCACAAGGTGGGGCCGCTGTGTAAATCAACTTCCTGTGGAACAGCACTGTCCCATAGACAGCAAAAGAAAAGTCCACAGTAAAGACAAAAGCAGGAAGATGTTTTACCCTGCCAATTAAGGCATCATTAACATCAATGAGGCCGGACACCTGGACACTGTGAAATAGGCTTATTGTTTGGAGGCTCAGATCTAGACGAGGCTCCAATATAAATATTCTGTTAAAGGTTTCTTAGAGCACCATGGACTTCAGTTTGGCCTTCGTGGCCCTTACTTCTGAAATTGATGAAGTTTGGAACAACTAGGACTCTTTCCAGAGTTAGCCACTCGCCCAAACCAAGCAACTGGGAAAAAGGGGCCTCGGTTAGAGAGGTGACCAAGAACCTGATGGTCACTCTGGTTGAGATCCAGAAATCCACTGTGATGATGAGAGAAACTTCCTGAAGGACTCCATCGATCTGGGCTTTGTAGCAGAGTGGTTAGTCTGAAGCCATGCCTGCCTCATTGAAAGACACAGGTATGCCCTGGAGTTTACAAAAAAAGGCATGTAAAGAACTATCAGACTATGGGAAACAGGATTCACGATCTAATGAAACTCAAATTAATCTTCAAGACTCTAAGGGGCCAGATGTACATATATTTGTAAACGTAGCGTTATCAGCGCCATGGACAAACCGCAGATAGCGAACGCTGTGATACGTGGTATTTATCAAACTTTCACTTCATCGGGTAATCTACGCCTTTCTCCACCCCCTAACGCAATTTACGAACATCCACAACTGAACGGTGTAGCCTACATACAAGTGCATTTGAATGAAGTTAACTGATGACAACATTAAAAAGAATCAAACGTTTAGCGATCATGAAATAACCCAATATATGATAAGATGTCAACAAGCAAGTAGGGAGATAATGAAGATCAGTAGTTCTACTTAAACTACTTGTGCACGTAGGCTATGGAAGATTGGTCAAATCTAGCAAGTAGGAAAGTTTAAGTGGATGACGTGAAAGTGAAAGTAAGACATTCGAAAGGCCAACGAAAGGTTGCTTTTGATATAGTACAAGACGCAAAACTGGTGCTCTAAATAGTAATTCTGATTATTATTTTTGATTTCTCCTCCATCTACCCATGTCCTTGATTGCCTAGCCTTTCTGCCCCCCCCCACCCCACCCCCATCCCCAACACACACACTTGCATCATCACTGTCATCACTTCACATACATACAGCACACTGCTTGCTACAGTAAGCCTCCTCTACATACTTGCTGCACACTGCCCCCCCCCCACATACACAGCACATTGTCTTCAGGATCTTCTCCAACACACATCCTCTACATACTTACAGCACACTGCCCCCACCTACCCACACACACACTACACACACACACACAGTCACTGCTCCACTCCCCTCCCGCCCACACACACATCTTCACTGTCATCACTCACATACATTACATACAGTACTCTGCTTGCAATAGTAAGTCCCTGACCCCCAACACACACACACTTACATCATCACTGTCATCACTTCACATACATACAGCACACTGCTTGCTACAGTAAGCCTCCTCTACATACTTGCTGCACACTGCCCCCCCCCCCCCACATACACAGCACATTGTCTTCAGGATCTTCTCCAACACACATCCTCTACATACTTACAGCACACTGCCCCACCTACCCACACACACACACTACACACACACACACAGTCACTGCTCCACTCCCTCCCAGCCCACACACACATCTTCACTGTCATCACTCACATACATTACATACAGTACTCTGCTTGCAATAG